>NW_026624074.1:48092-62674 GCF_030028575.1 Malurus melanocephalus | reverse complement strand
ACAAAGGCACGGGAGATACCACACTGCACAGATCTAACGCCACGTGTGCCTTTATTGAGGCAGCTCATACAGGGATTTAATCAGATTTTATTTAACACATGGGCTGAATCTGGTAAAATGTGGGGCCTACAGAGGCTCTTAAATCTCTGCTTTTTCAATTCTCGTGAAAAGACATGAAATCCATAGAGTAAGACCCAACGGTAATTCTTTTTTTTTTTTTCCCTGTCTGTTAAAAAGTCTGAAATGTTCTGCCATAAAAAGCTGAAATGTACTCTAAGATAGGAAAGGTATAGAGGATTGATGCCTGTGTTTTGAACCTCTGTGTCTTGAACTGAGTTTATAGGACTTTCCAAATAATTACCAGCCTTCCAACTCACAAACCAACATTTTAATTAAAGTATTTTGAAAAAAAAAAATCCTGACAATCACATATTCATCACAAGATTTCTCTATAGTCTGCAAATGTGGCCAATTATTTAACTTGATTAATTGATGTAGAAAACAACTTCAATCCTTATCAGCAGTGTGTTCTCTGCTCTTCCAAAGGTCGAGATTGAGGCAGATGTGTGAAAAAATTGATCCTCTGCAAAAACGTTCAGCCCATCTGGCAGCTGTTTTCCAGGAACATTTTCAATCCTTTAATTATTCCTTTTGTAATTACGAAAACTAAAACTAATTTGGTAGCTGAAAAATTATTTTAGAARATAAACAAGAGCTGTGTAAGGAACTAAAAATTATTCTTTAAAAGCTTCCCTAAGTACAAGAAAGGATGATTTGCTGGAACAATTGCTTTGTTTTCACACTCTTATTTCATAAGAAATGGCACATTGGAGACCTGTCCTGTGAAGAATGACATGAACAATTAGCAGTCATGAAGTATTACATATAAACATCACAGCCTAGAGTGATAAGGCATTTGTCTGAGAAGTAAAGAAAAATAAGTGGACCTTTCAGAGCCATTTCCCCTTCGAGATGCATTAATTATTCTTCTAAACAAGCAGGCAGCTGAGGAGCCATCAATGTGCTCTTAGAAGAGCATTTTTTATCTCCATCGGGGTTTAATGTGTGAAATGGGGTTGTCTTTCCAAGGGTTTTTGCTTAACTTACAACTTTTTCCCATATTTTTTTTTTTCCTAAAAACTCCTCATGATCTACCAGATCCTTCAAAGCCTTCTGGGACACTCCATTGCATCTGCAGCTGCCCCAGTGGAAACAAAACAGCTTAGTTTGACTAAAGAGGCACGTTAATTTGATTATTATTAATTAAATATGATGGTATAATAGTTAYTATAAAAKATATMATTTATACTAAATATTAATAAATAATAAATAAATATAATTAATCTTTATATCTCATAATCTCTAAAGGGAGATATAAACTGAGGTGGTTTCCTTTCAAGTTCCCAAATAAGAGTGTTTTGTTTGGTGCTAAGGATTCTCCAGAAATAGTAATCACTTCTAATGCAGACACTTGAAAAAATAAGACAAATTTTCTTTGCTGTTCTGGTGTTGGACTCAGACCAAATTTCCTGTCCATCGTGATGTAGGACCAGAGAATCTGCACCACTTCCTTGGTTGTCCTGGAAAAATATATGTATTTATACATAAAGAAATGTAAAAATATGTCAGTAAAAATATATGTATTTATAAAAGGGGACACTCTTTGCTTTAGAAGTGGATCATACACTGCCTGTGCTTCTTGATTTAAAGAACAAAGCTGGAAAAAAAAAAAAAAAAAAAAAAAAAAAAACTACCCAAACAATTTTTAAAAACTTGGCAGTAAACACTTAGACTGAATTTGCACAATTACCACAGATTAAATTCCAGTGAGAGTGAAGTAAGCAGAGGCAGAGTAGTCTTGCTTTCAGAAATGCCAGTATATACAGTGTAAGGAGCAAGAGTGATCTGACTGGTTAAATATAATTAAAATATAGATAAAACATAGGCTCTTAATTCTTTTTTCTATAATGCAAAAAAAGAATTGTCTGGATAGAGYCCACATGAGCCCAGGATTTATTACCAACAATGAAATCCATTTCATAGCTARCAGTAATACTGCAGTCTGTGCTGCTTGATCTCATTCCCAGTTCACTGCACTGATATCTCATAATTATCAAAAAAGTTAAATGTGGAATAAACCATTGTGTACTGATCTTTTCACCAGTGCACACCAACTTATTAACAACAGGACATAATGAAGGATTTGGAGAAATTAGAACATAACAATGTGACTGATTTAAGGTGATGTGGGAAATTATGATGCAACAATYGGAGGCAACAGAACCTCCTTGCAATTCTCTAAACCCCAACATTAAATCTGTTGTATTTGGAGCAATCTCAGCAGAAGAATAAAAAATCTAACCAGTTATCAGCTGGGTTCTGAGTCTCACTGGAGTTTCTGAGGCTCACTGTGGCACCAACTGCAGTGAATTAATTTTGATGTCCAGTGAGTGACCACAGRGTTTTCCCCACTCCCAGTCAGACAYAGACATTATTTTTTCCTCTTATTCCAAGAACACCTGTGAAAAGGAAAGTCATAAAACCCCTGAAGCTGCCAGCACATCCAATAAGTACATTTCATAAGAAAAGGAGAAATAAAAGAACCATCTGTGCTCAGGTGGTCCCTGCCCCATGTCAGAGCAGACCTCAACGGGGTGTTCTGTGTGCTCAGCGAATAAAAACTCGCACCCTTCCTACCACCAGACATCTGCAAACAAGCCCAGGACAACAAAGAAACCTCTCAGGGTCTCCTGGATGATAACTTTGATGTGTTGTGGGTTTCTGAAAGAAGCGTTTGTCCAGAGGAGGATGAAGGCTGGGCAGACGTAACGCAGCTGTGGGGTTTGCAGGGAGGTTTGGTGCCTGGAGAGGAGAACAAGGTGGTGCCACAGGGATCRAGATTAAAGGTCTTGGGAGATGTTTGGTTTGGCTGGGCTTGGTTGCCAGAATGAACACTTCTGTTTATTTTAACAGCTCTAGTTATGTTCTGTTTATGGCTCTAATATTTCACTAACATTATTTCCTCCCTTCTCTTCGACTCCCCATCCTCTTTCTTTTGCCTCCTTTCTCTTCCACATCTTACAGGGCAATTTTTCCATTTGCTCTCATTTCCCAAGCACTGCCTTCACCATTTTCTGTCACAGCAGAATCTCTAAGTCAATAAAGTGGTCTCGTGTATGAGGTCAAATTACAGCAGSCAGCGTAAAAACTGTTCAAGTCAGRGGTTACTGAATGAAAYCCTTTCTCAACTMATAAATAAAATATTATGACAGTTTTTTGGTTGGCTTTTTTAATATCTTTTTTTTTTTCTTTTTCCCTGCAGTTTAGTGTGATGTACTTTAAATGTCACTTGGGGAAGAATTCAGTACAGGTAGCAATATTCCCCATGGTGTTTCCTCACCTTGGGGTAGAAAGTTCAGCACTGGAGTCAATTTTCACACTATTACGTGTTGGCAACCTCATAAAAATCAATGCARTTCCATCCATAATTGTAAAAAAGCGGATTGAATTACCCAGGAGTCAACGGCTCTTAAAAGTAGGGATTAATGCTCACATCTTCAAATTTTATACCTGAAAGATGAACAGCTAGAGATTGACAATTTCCATGGCAACGGCTAATTTTGGTGACTAATTGCACAAACTTAACAGCTGAACAGAAAATCATCAAAAGAAGCAATGAAAGTCAATAATTAACCAATCTCACAGATTGGAATGCATTCACACAAACTTTTAATTGCATTTCTGAGCACTAGATTATTTTAAAGGCATTTTAGCCGTGGAAATTTTAGTAAGGAAAGTAATTTTAATTACACATTTTCATATCCAACGCTACTTTTGTGTTATGCAAGTGAGCTTGGGAAGACAGTTGTCTTTTTGTCTCCAAATGTCTGAATACCAGGAATTATTTTATCTAGATTCACATTACTTCTTGCACAAATGTATAACTTCTGCACAGGTGATGTCTTTAGGAACAGTGTRTAGTAGGTTTGTTGTGTGGAAAATKAAAAAAGAAAATAAATKCYAGTTAKCTCAATTTTTGTAGTTGTCTATGGATGCAGAAAGATTTTTAAAAGACTTGAAAAGCAAGAAAATTTTTTTGTTTTTAACTATTTATTTATTTTTAACTATTTTTGGTTTTCCCCTGCCTGTGATGGCATAGCTCCCTAAATAAATTATTGCATTTATCTGTCATTAGGAAATCATCCTTAATTTTCATAATGGCACAGTGACAGTGGTTCTTACAATGAAATAAATTGATTTCATGTACATAATACAAATATAACAGAGAGATATGTATCTAAAGAACTGACAGACACATGGTTTAGGCATTTTGATCATTAAATGGTGGCAAAACCAGACAAAACCCGTGTCTTTTCTTGCTGGAAATGCATTTCTCTTCTCAACTCTTCACCATTTCAGTCTTCTCATTCTCATGCCTTACTTTTTTCAGATCTGGGGCACCTGAAGTAATAAAGGCCATGTTTCCCTAGGAGACCTATGCAAAGGGGAATTATTGGTAATATTAGCACAATTTATGTGCAAATAAGCTGGTAGCATTGTGTAAGAGTTACACAGAGTACGGTTTTACTCGGTGTGTTATTGGTGAGTATTAATAGATGGGAGTGGTGATCAAACACCAGGGATTTGTCATTACGGAGACAGAATTTTAAGGAGTTGATTTGGATTTGACTGATTTCAGATTACTTTTGATAATTACAGTGGGTTTTCCACCCAGACTTCATCAGAGTGTGGTTCCTTGTCTGGGAAAGCTGGGTTCTCTCCAGCGATTTGTTGGAGTGGGATGGAGGAAGYGTGATCTTACTCCTAATTCCCACCTGAATCTTACCAGATTTGTTCTTCTCCTTGAGGACAAAGTTCAGCTCAGAAAAGTCAGCTCTGTTGAGGCAGATGTATCCCCCCTGCCCTCGCTGACCCCTCCAGAATTGCTCTTTTCTAGTGAAATTAAAGATGTTTACCTGCAATGTGCCTTAGAGCCAAGATCTCCAGAGCAGCAGGTCACGCCTCACGGCGCTGTTCTGAGAGCTTTATTAACCCAATTTCTACAGCTCTGTGGCTGACTCAGAAACTTCAGAGAGCCTGCTCTCCTCCTGGTGTGCAGCTCTGGCAGGGAATCAAATTTCCCYAAACTGCTCCTGAAYTATTATCRTGAACTTTTGCACCCGGCGACKRCAGTCATTGTAGCACAGAGTCATCATCCGCTGCGGTTTAATTATTCAAACTGAATTTGCACATCTGTACTGGCTTTGTGTAGCTTGGCTCCAGGCAGGTTGGTTGGGATCTGCTGGAGATGGAAAATAGATTTGCTCCAAAGAGGCTGTTTTAAATTGGAATTGAAGAGCCTCTTGCTCTGTTTTTCTCCATGTATAATGCATGACCTGTCAGCACCYACTGCATGGCTTTTGCTGTCGTTTTCTTCTGCATTCACACAATTCAGAATGAAGCCTAAGAGGGGGCAAGGGCAAGGTTTTTTGAGCTAAGCAGTCTGATTAGAAAATTAATTTCACAAAGGTGATTATTAAATGAACTCAGTCTGGGTGATCCTTGGACAATTCTGGAAATATTTTCTTTTCTTAATGAACTTAAGCAGCATAACCAGAACAGTTATCATAATTTGCAGGAATCCTACTGGTGCAACTTCYTTTAATTTGAGAAGAACATAATATTTTATTCAGGTTCTCTAAGGACTTCACCACTGTTAACCAGCTTTAAATAGATGTGACTTGGATTTGGTRATGAGAAACCTTTGCTAAATAGAAAGAAGACACAGAAATGGGGAGCAGGATGATGCAAAGGTTACTGCAAACTGGACCAGAGCACAAAATAACCCGAGAAAAAACAAGATGAGAGCTCCCAGGATGTAATTGAGTAAAATCTTAGGCCTCCATGAAGTCGAAAACTCTTACAGTTTACAAATAGTTCCAGGAATCACCTTTAAAAYAAAATCTTGAGACCAGTTCTATTCTGATATATCTGATTGAGTGGGTCTCTTAAAGGCCCAATGTACTTCACATGACTTGAAAGACAAGACATTCTTGGTATAGATAATTTTATCAGATAGCTGAGTGTATACAGATTTATAATCTTGTATTCCATTTGATTTGATTTATTATAACTTTTTTTATACAAGAAACTGTTTTTGCATTTTATAAACTTTAAACTTGCATCTTGCTGACTGAGAGGTCTTTATATCAATTGCTCCCTCAAAATATTTTTTTTTAAGCAAGTTAGATGCAAAGACGTGTTTTAATTTCACTGTTTAACACTGGGCTGGACTTTTGTGACTGATTTTTGCAATATGTGTTTGGTGAGCAGCTGATATTTGGGAACATCATATCCTTGTATACTATTTTCAACTTCCTATCACCTAAAACAACAGTTTTACCCATTAATTGAGCCATCACTGCTGCTAAGAGCTACTGCAGTTTTTATAAATCCTGAATTCCTGTTACAGTGTTTGAAGAGGTTTTGCCTGTATGCTAAATTTTTTAAGGAGGGTTTGATCTGTGATTTGACACGCTTGACATTCCCCAAGTAAGAGGATGATTTTTGGGACTCAAGCTGCGCAGAGCTTGCAGCTTTCACAGAATTTTATGTTTTCAAAGCATTACACCACAGGCTGAAGAGTTGATGTGTTTTAAGGAGCAAGCAAGGAAAGTGAAATTGGTGAAAATGTGTGTTTGTGGGAGGARGGAAAAGCAGTAAAACCATATTCATGGAATATTGCTCCAACTTTGTTTAAAATTAACCAGCAGGTCCAAAGTGCCAACACTGCTTGGGTTGTGTTTAATACAGGTTTTGTCTGGATTTAAAATTAAAAAGGAAAAACATCAGCGCATTGTTCTTCATGTCACACTTCACTCTGGTTTCACTGCCACAAAAAAAGGGACAGAGGGAGTTTCTATGAGTTTTGTTATCTCCTATAAGACTTCATGGTTACTTTTATTTCACAATTTTTAGTGGTGTTTGATGCTTTTTGTAGTCGAAAAAATCAAAATTTCCCATTCTACTGAGCTGCAGTAATTTCTTCCAGGTCAGAAAATGTCCTGGAAGGGCTTTTTTTTTGTTTGTTTGTTTTTTTTTCTTTTCTCTCTTTGCCAAGGAAAACTGGAAGTGCACACAACCGTGTCATGTGTAATACCCAGACAGGAACAAACTCAGACTMCCCTCACCTTTAAAGAGAAGAAAGGGGTGAACAGCAGCACACAAACCCAGGATTGTTTACTGACAGGGGTGGCTGGCAGGGTAAAAATCAGTGAATTTCCGCTTTTTTCAGGCCTTATCTCTCTGCCTGCACTCTGTCAAACTCGTACAGAACTCAGCAAAAGTCATGCCAGTGAATGACCCCTTTCAAGTCTGCAAATTTTGACGTCCAACAGACACAGAGCAGGCTTTGGAAAGCCCTGAGATGCCTTCCCCCAAATCTGAGCCCAGGGTGTGRCAACTATGATGTACTTTCAAATGCTCACAAAAAAWKKYYKRWWWYSMCYTTTTTWAAAAATTATTATTTTGTTTTTCAGCCTCAGGGAAATTAAATTCTAAAACTTTAGTGCAGGTTTTCCACTGTTTGTCTCTTTTATGCCCTTCTTTTTTTGGATGTGTTGAGTTTGGGGATCCACTTTTCATTGAGATGACTGAAGGATTGGGGCTTATCATGCAGAAAATCTGGAGGTTTCAAAATTATTTCAATAATTCATTCACCTGTTCAAGAATTAATTATCAATATCATAAAGGGAGAGGGGAATTCAGCTGRTCAGATATGGTGTCTCTGCTACTTTTATATCGAGACATTTGGCAATCTCTGAACCCACATCTGCTGCTCAGAGCAATGACAAAATTCAGAGTCCACATGCATTTTCAGTACAGGTAAGTCAATTAATGCAAATTAATAAGATACTAATTCAGKGTTTTGCTGGAATTACTGTAATTTGTGCAAATGTTGTTGTGATAAGTGCATAAGTTACCCATCCTGAGCAGACCACAGGATAAGGTAGCAAAGTGACATAAAATAAACACAGAAAATTGTTTTGTGTCGTCTCAGGACCCTGTTAATGTGCTGTCATTAGCAGCACCACAAACAATTAGACTGCTTAAAACTCCAAWGCCTCGCTTTAATTAGCTTAATGATTGCATGGGGGTGTACAATTTTAAATCCATTCAGGYGCCATTTAGACCACAGGGGAAAATAAGCTTTCACCAATATGAATAAATCTGTGAGCTGACTAGGAACACGACATTTTCTGAAAGCGTTTATGGAAAAGCTTTTCCATACCAATGGAGTTTGATCCCAAACAGGGCAGAATTGAGGATTATGTCGACAGCACCTTGTGGAGCAGTTCTTCACCTATGCCTTGAAAAAAGAACCTTTTCTTTTTTTCTTTTTTGGATAAAGTTCCAGGGTGGCCAGAGAGATAAAAAATTTCAACATGGAAAAGTGGGAGCAGCCAAGTGTTGAGGAGCTACAGCTCATCTTTGCCCACCACAGGCTGCCAGCTCATCCCAGACGTGGCCCTGCCTTGTAAAGCAGGGAATGCAATGAGGGAGAGCGAGAAGGTGCAGTGGAAATGATGCTGAAACAGAACAGCGAATTAGGAGAGAAGAAATAATTGAAATGAGCATCAAATCCTGATATATGGAGGTGTCAGTGCAGCAGAAAGRAGAGATACTGTGAGGTTATTACCTGAACGCTGCTGTCAATCAGTTCACATAAATGGTTTCCTCCCAGCAAGCAGCTAAATTATAAATATTCCTGAGGTTATAAAGCTGTTGGAAAAAGCAGAACYGAAATGATGGCAGTTATGTGCTTTTCACAGAAAATACCCGAATTATTCCAAACGAGGGAAAGAAAAATGACACAAACAAATTGTCTGAGCAGAGATTAAGGGCTTTAAATTTATTTACTGTAGAAAAGAGAGCACATCCACGTGAGATACATGATCGCAGGCTATAAATACTTCCAAGCTAATAATGAAAAATGGAATTATTTACCAGCTRTGATAACAGACAACTCTYGCAGCTTGCAAAGAGGAAAAAAAAMCCCTTAATGTTAAAGATTTATTATAAGGTMCAGAACTTCCTGAAAACTTAGCCATTCCTACTGACAGTGCTGTCCCAATCTGAAAYTGTATTTATTGCAGATCTGCAGGCCAGGAAATGTGGTGTTGCTGTCAACAGTAACAGCCCACAGACTTCGTTCTGCACTTGAGAGGCTGCAGGACGGAGGCACATCATGTTCCTTTTTTTCCATTTCATCCTGACCTGCCCAGGGCTTTGTTTTAACTTCTTTTAGCCCTAACAGTGATTTTTCTAGTGGCCAGCTGGCTGTGGCAAATCTATCTTACTTTTGCCTTTCTTTTACTGTGAAATCACAGTTTCTAGGCAAGGCAGCAGTCAGAGGCAGTCGTTTTGTGGAGAATGAGGTATTTATTACTGTAGTGTAGTGTAGGAATTTATGAGTGTATGGAATGGTGCAAAGGAGTGCAGGCATGGAAGGAGAGCAGTGGTGATAGAGGGAAAGTCATGGGAGAGGCTGAAAATTAGGAAATGTAAAAAAATTATCCCTTCAAGGTGAATCACAATAATCAGAGTGACAAGGAGGAAAAATAAAGCCCGTCATATTGAAGCAGTACCGCTGTTCTGTGAAACTGAGCTTTTTATGTAATAATATTCTTTAATTTTCCTTTATTTTTATGTAATAATTTAACCTAGGCTCATGAAAATCTTTTAGAATTACCAATAAGACAATAAAGATTTTATTGTTATTGTTGGTAATAATAATTATTGGCTTTATGTCTGTGGTGTGTTCTCTTCCTTCCCATAACAAGCTTTATGAACGTTGATAGCAGGGTAAAATAGACATTCACTTATTTTAATTCCTTTAATATCAGGACAGACAATAAAGCAGTTATTTTATGAGAGGAGGGAGTTCTTAAATTACTCCCAAATAACCACAGAATATTCTGAGCTGGAAGGGACCAATTAGGATCAACAAAGTCCAGCTTCAAGCCCCAGGAGTCCCACCACCATTTCAATTGATTATCAGTGATTAGGGCAGCAAATGAGCCAAGGAGGTGTTCAATACCTCACCTGCACTTGGAACAGTGTGGTAAAATGCACAGGGAAGCTTTTTACTCAGGAAAAGAGACTCTCAGGAGGGGCACATGAGCTGGGATAAATCAGCTTTCCCTGGAGTAGGGACAGGATCCACCAGCTGGGAGCTCAGCCTTGTAGGACAAACGTGAACAGGGCCACTGCTACTGCTCCTGTGTCAAATTTCTGAGTCCTGGCATTTCCCCAGAGTTTCAGAATATTTCTGTGTGAAACCAATACTTGTTTAGAAATCCTGCCAGTCCTGGGAGAGGGCAGGAAATTTGGGCAGCCAAGCACGAGTCAGMTGTAGGTGTGCAGATTTCATCTGTGCACTCTTTTTGCTCTGCTGCCTGCCCCTCTTAATTCAATTTCCTCAGACCCAACCTTGTTCTCCCAGCACAGGGAACTCACTTGTTTCAGCATGAGAAAGCAGAAACTCTTAAACTCAGAGCTGATAACATCGAAGCAGATTCCACAGCGCCTTTTGGGAAGCACCAAAACAATCCAGCACTTCAAATCCACGCAGACAAGGATGCTTTCTGCCTCTCTGTGGTCCAAATACCTGCTGCAACTGGGAAAAAAAGAATCTGAAACAGGATTTATACCCTGCCAAAGCCATGGTTTTTAACAAGAGATTTCCACTGTCTGCCTGTGAGTAGCTACTGCTGTATTATTTTGGTGTGATACACATATCTGGCCTCCAAAAGCCCTGACAGATGAAATGCACATCTGCCTCACAGAGAAAGAAATTCAATGTRCCCAGGATGGGTGAGACATGCTGAGCAATGGATCTGAGGCAGAATACCCAGTTTCCTTCATGGCAAATAAAACTTCCCAGGATTTGTGCAGATGCCAGCCTCGGCCCTACAAACCATCTCCCACCCTTAGATGGAGCAATGCCTAATGTGTGGATACTGGAGGGACTTTAAAAGGGAACTGCTTGGTGCTTTCAAGAGAGAAATTCAGCAAGGTGCATGTAGAAATTAAGCATTACGTGTTTAAAGGTCTGTAAGGATCAGGTAGACAGAGATCTTTGCTGGTTTTAGCTCTGTTTATAACGACACAAGCAGGAGTTTTGAGGATCTCCCTTGCTGGGGATATCCAAGATCCCTCTGGACACAATCCTTGTGCTCTGGGATGACCCTTCCTGAGCAGGGAGATCACACCAGGTAATCCAGTGTGTTGCTTTCCAACCTGACCCAGTCTGGGATTCTGTGATCTCAATTTCAGGCTGGCACAAAAATCCCACCTGCATCTCAGGGTAAATATTTAAACCATCCTGGATGGTGCTGGATGTTGTTCTGGTGATTTGATCTGACCAGTCAGCCTGGACTGCAAAAGCCCTCGGTGAAATGGTCAGCACAGCACTCCCTGTTTTTCCTAATGAGATTGCAGCYCTGTTCTGATGTAGTTGACAACATTCATTTCTGTATTAGCACTAAATTATGCTGCTCACAACAAAGGACCCTTGCTCGACTGCCCGTGCCAGAACTACTCATAGCATTTTTATTTTGTTTCCACAAGCTGGTTTTATCTGAAAACCAGTGATAAAGATACAGAACCAAACATTTAGCACTGAATGCTGTCTTCTACAGCACTGTGCAAACAGAGTAGGGGATGCTGTGATGTTTACTWAAAATCTGATTTTATTTCAGTGCTTCCCTGTGAGCAGCCTGAGCCTCTCAGGAAAATCCTGCTCCTGAAATAGCCAGGTGGGCACCGTGGCTCATCACATCCATTCTCTTTTTGCACTGTTGGTACTTCACTGCGTGCCACAAGATCCCAAGAAGTTCTGGTGAGATGCTGTCAGTTTAACACCATAGAAAAAGCTGCTGCAAATCTGGAAATCCCAGAAAACAGTTTTTGTCTGTTTGCATCCTCCCTTTTATTGGTTCTTTGGAGCCAAACCAGTCTGCTGATTCTGTACTGGCTTTTCTGGTCTCATAGCGACAATGCCCAGCGTTCTGTTGCAGTTCACACACAGCCAGCTTCACCTTTTCCCATCTGAATAATCCTTTCTGATCTCTCTGCCTTTCCTCACATCCTCCTGATATGCAGCTCACACAGTGGGAAATGAGTGGGTAGACAAAAGCACTTGAAAGCTAGACCTGGGCGAGGATTGGGAAGGACTCGCCTCGCATCACACTGCTTGATTTTCTCTCCTGTGGAGAAAARTGTTTCATCTTTAACAGATGATGGTTACATTCCTGTGAGGTTTGACAGCCAAGGGAGAAACCAGACACTGACTTTCCAGAAACTTTTATCTACATGTGAGGTTAATTTTCCTATCCCAGTGAAAAGCCGGAGCTGCCAGAGGAGAGAAAATGAGCACTGGGTCACAGCATTAGGATTACAACAGCTTCAGACTCCAGGTTTTGATTTCTGATGGGAACTGGAAGAGACTTGAGTTCCAAGACACAGAGGCCATAAATTAAAATGAATTAAGGATATACACATTGAATGAGATGTAGAGCTCAGAGGAGACCTTGCAATGGTTATTGCATCCAAATCCAAATGCAATTCAGAGGTTGTTTTTCCCAATAATTACAAGCCTGATAGCTGCCTGCAACAACGGGGTGCTTTCATTTTGAATAGCAGCATTTTCTACAGCCAAGGTTACACTTCAACATGTGTTTTGACAGTTTCTCATTTGAGGAGATGAGTTTCTGCTCTCCAGGGTTATCTCCAGGCCATCCAAACCCAGGTGTTTAGGAAAGAAAGCCCCCAGCCAGGATCCCCCAATTCCAAATGTTCAGAGCAAGAGCAGCTGTATGARAGGACTCYAGATCCATTRACCTATAATCCTATAATCCTATAARGGATATTCACTGAATTCAGACACCTAGTGCCAAAAATARTGCTCTATTCTGTGTTTTGAGGAGGGAGTGAAATCAGAGGTTTATGGGAGATCAGGTTCATTCCAAATATTGGTACTTTTTCCCAGCTGTCTCTGGGCAGGATGGATCCACAGGATCAGTCACCAGAAACAACCACTCTGATCACCCTCCAGGACAGCCTAAGGTTCCCCATTCCTTTCATCTTTGTGCCCAGCTCTGTCCTAGACTTGCTCAGGTGGATTTTTTTAGGCAGTGCAGAACCCACCTGAAGGTCCTCAGTGTGCTCATCTCACTGAAATGCTGATATTCCCCTGAAAATCTGCTCTGAGGGGTTTCAGTGTTCAATGTAATACAACCTAAAAAGATTTAAATCCTCATCCTTCTCCCCTTAGGCATTGTCCTCTCTAACGAGCATGATTTTTTTTTTCTGTCTGCTCTTTATTTCAGCAAGCTCTTTCTSTCTCTTTTGTCTGGCCTTATCTTTGGCTGGGGGTTAAGAAAAYTCTTCTGTCTGATGTGGATCAGCCAGCAGGGAATGCTTACAGCATCCGCTATCCAGTCTCTACTCTACCTCCCAAGAAAGAAAACAAGAAATTCTCCAAGCCAGCTTCCCACAGCCTGGAGGGCCTGGGATTTACAGCCTGTTTGAACTCTCCCAGATGGTAACACACCAGGCTGCTGCAGCACCATGCTCAGTGGCTTGTCCAAAGGCGCTTCCTCAGACTGATTTATTTGTTCTCTCAACTTCAACGAGGTTTTGTGTTTGTGKCTCTCTTTTCCCTCTCATTTTTTTCCAGATTGTCACAACTGGACGCTTTATGCCACGCGCCATTCTTGTCCACCTAGCAAAACACATTAAATCTGGTTGGGGGGAAAATTTGGGTCAGATATATTTGGCATTTTGGGAGGAAAAAGAAGCAGGAATATGCAGAAAGCTTGCCTGAGGAACACTCTGTGTGCTGATACRTCTGTGAATAGTAAATTGACTGTCTGCAGACACAGGGATATATGTCTGTGCCTGGAAATGTGACTTTGCAGTCCTTGCTTCTGTGGGTTTTATTTAATTGTGATGTATGCTGCAGTCATAATAGCTTTGGCACAACATCATTTGTGTCTTAATTAAATGAAACATGCTGTTCAGAAACAACGCAGCCATGGAGTTTGGGAAACACTTGAGATATGCCTTCTGCTCACAGGCTCAGCCTGGCACCAAAAACAAAGGAGGCAGTGTGTGTTTGTGTGGGTGTGTGTGTGCCTCTGCATGAGTATTTACATTAAAATAAATTATCATACAGCCCTTTCCTGCACAGTTCCTGATAATTCCATCAGTTCAGGCAAAGAAAATGAGGAAGTGACTGTCAGTGGGKGAAAATGGCACTGCTTTCAACTCAGCAAGGTGTCAGGGAGCCCCATCATCTGCACAGCTGAGTTCTGCTCTGACAAACACCACCTCCTCTCCTGGGAGGCTTTTGAAGACACGGTGAGGTTGATACCAGCCTTATCACAAGGAAGCAGGACAATAGCTTGGAAGAGCAGAAGCAAAGCCAGAATGTATTTATGAAGGAAGAAAACGAACTGAAAGATTTATGAAGGAAGAAAACGAACTGAAAGRAAGCAAAAAGCTAAAATGCTTTCAAA
>NW_026624074.1:47048-47970 GCF_030028575.1 Malurus melanocephalus | reverse complement strand
GTCTTATTGTTGCTGAAATCAAATGTATTCTCTTATCTAATAATGGAATCACACATACAATGGTGTAACAGGAGACAAGAATACAGAACAGAAATTTTCCATTTGCAGTTTACAGCTATTAAGGTTTGTTAAGAATCTTTCTACAGCCGGTTCTCCGTTTTGTGTTTTTGACAGAAATTGGGGGGAGTTTGTGCATGAAAAAAGAGACCTAGCTAATTTACCTATTGCCTAGGGAAAGGTAATCTAAAAGAATCCTTCTTTCCTCTTTCACTTCTTCTCATACTATATGACCAATTTAGATGCCCTGTCACTGAAACTCCATCTCCAAGTGGACCGAAAGTAATGAAATTAAAGGACACTTTCAAATCTAATTGCAATCTCTAATTGCAATCTCTAAAATCTCTAAATCTCTCTCAAAACACTTTTTAATCCACCTGAGAATTAAATCTCACTCATTCCTCTATAAAACAGCCCAAAAAAGAGTGTATTTTCAGGGCAGCAATTAGGAGAGACATAAAAATTGGTTTATTTCATAGAGTATGAAACTGGACTGGTAACAAAATCCAAAGCTTGACTATCCCCATCTAGATCACTCAGCTGTTGAAGAATTCACATTRTCAGAAATCTGCCTCTTGCCCCAAGATTCCTACTATTTTTTAGTTTTCTGTACTCTTCCAACAAAGATCTTATATAAGTTTTGGGTATTAGTTMAGGTATTGTTTCTCATTTCCCAGATATTTTTAGAACTATTTTTTTAGCATTGCAACATATTTTGTTTCGGGGTGCTTTTTTCCTGCCATATCACCTGCCTAAAGCTATTTCTTCCTTATTGCTATATATAAACCCTGRACAAAAGTTATTTTCTCTGCCAAAACACTCTTTTCAAGTCAACTGCACTTTTGCATGAGAAAAAGCTGTCAGG
>NW_026624074.1:39338-46674 GCF_030028575.1 Malurus melanocephalus | reverse complement strand
AATTCCCCCAGATTTCTAAGACACGGTGGCTCCAACACTGGTAAAATACATAACATGACTTCCACTAAATTCATTTTAAGAAAACAAAAACTTTATAAATGTTTTGAAGTAATTTTGTGGACCTGTGATGTTTTGTCCTGCGTGAAACAGTGTTGTTAATTTCTTTAAAATCACAAACCATGTTCCCATCATTCTTGTGATTTAGGAGAGTAGAAGTTCCTGATCTACCATCTTCAATCCACATATTAATGTCTACATTCTATCATTATTTTCTATTATGACTATTATTATTTTATATTCTATTATTATCTGTATCTGTACCTGCTTCTGTAACAGAATCACTGTATCTACTGATGCCACTGACTAATTTTACATTGTTTTAAGATAATTTATTGCAACTGCATTTACCCAAAGTAAACAAATGCACACCTAAAATAACCAACCAGGCCCCAAGATTTTCCATTACAAGTTTTACATGCTTGGACTAAAAGTGCTAATTAATTGGTCAATATATTGGGCTAATAGCCCAGCTGGATCTGCAGAAAAACATTATCAGCAAATGTGTAAAATACCATCAAACAGAAAAAAATCCCTTGACATAGGAAGCCAATTTAATTTCATTCTGAAAGATTAATTTAACATATTGGTTGATTTTGTCTTCGGGGTTTTTTTTTTGGGTTTTTTTTTTTTTTTTGGCCAGTGTTTAGAATTGAATTACTTCAGTAATTACCTCAGTTTATTCAGTTCACTGCCTAATAGGTGCCAGAGAAATGGGCTTTATAAACATMATCACACTTAGTGCAGCTTTTTTTATTAGTGCAGCTTTTTATTATATGATAAGTAAATTTGGGGATATGAAAAGTTGTGGTGATTTGGTTCTGTATTTACAACAAATTAAGTTCTAAAACATCACACAGCAACTCTGTTGAGTATGCASAGGTTCTTTCCAAGGACCCCTTAAAACAGTACACAATATTTTCAGAAACTCAACAGGCTTTACAATTGTGCTAGACATTCTGAACAGAACAGGAAATGCAAATAGAACACCTCTGCTCATGCACCTCTGCTCATGCTGTATTTATTTATTACTAGGCACACAAAGTTTGGAAAGGTGGGGCTTGGGTTTTTTTGTCATGTCAATCATTGGGATGTCATTTGCATCTTTAACTTAATGAAAAGGGAAAAAGAGTGCAAAAAAGCATTTTTGGCTTAGGAACAGAGGGAGCAGTGTGTGGCTGAGTAGCACCAGCATCATAGGTTTTACTTTCATTACAACATCTTGGCAGCAGGAGCACTTAACTGCAAATTGATAAAGAAACCAGCAAAGAACAGGAGAAAAGTGTGTGCCGAGTGTTGAAGCACCTGGGTACAGATTGCATCTCACTGCAGGATCTTGCCATTTTAATCAACTTTTTTTTTTGTCTTTTCTCTCTTTTTTTTTTTTATTTTTTGAGTGTGGAAGCTCAACATGCAACAGGCCTTTGATTCTTCTAGAACACTCTTATTTTAAAATTTTTCTTTATATGTGTTTTTGTGTGAGTTTGTGTGTGTTTTCTAAGGATATTCAAGAAACCTCTCTCCTAATGATCCCATGGGAATTTCAGTAAGACAGTTTGTCATGGAAAAGAAAAATATATCAGCAAGATAAAACCCTACTAAGATATGAAGGCACAGAGAAAGACGCCTTCAGTAGACTAAAAAGTTAATCACAGATTAGTGGCATGAATAATGGAGAATGCTCATTGCTTGGTTTGCATGAGGAGGCACCAACCAAAAGGGTATTTATCTGTGACCCCTTCCCTTCCCTTCCCTTCCCTTCCCTTCCCTTCCCTTCCCTTCCCTTCCCTTCCCTTCCCTCTCCAATATTTTACCACTGCCAATATGGGAGAGAACCTGCACAAAAACGTTGGGTAAAATTCAGATTTAGCCAACCCATGGCTCATGACAGAGGACTGTTAGTATTTCAGAACTTTCCTGAATGCCTTGTCACGCAGGTTTCTCAAAGCCTCAGAAAATTTAGAGGAAAAAGAGATGCTATGTATAATTTAAATTCAGCTCAGCATCAACTGGATGTGATAAAAAGATCACAGAAGCCCGARTCAAAATGTTCCAGCAGCCAGACGAGGCAGAAATACACCCACCCACCTTTGAGGAAATGTCTCTGGAATTAAAAGATGTTTTCATAGCACTGGTGGGGTGTTTTTGGTTTTTGGTTTTTTTTTTCATTCTGCAGGGTGTAAAATAAGTGCTGTTTCAAAATGTGTTACATATTCATACAGCTGTATTGAGATAAAAAAAAAAAAAAAGCAGGCAGGGATCATGTAACCCACTTCCTCTTCTGAATTCTTCTGCCACAATTTCTGACAGAGCTGTGTCTTACCTGACCCAAAAAACTCGGGGATGAGATTTTTAGCAGTATCTCTGTGCATTTAACTCATCCCAGGGCATTTATTCTCAGGATTCACCTCATCTGCCACAGCTAAACCATCACTACTTTCCTTTTCAACATGGGAGGAAGAGCTATAGACATTACAATAATTCTCTTTCCTCATTTCATATTTATTTAAGGTGTGGGTTCTCTCATGGTGTGATGCTGAGCTGCTCATTGCTAGCTTGTACTGACATAGATATTTCCTGATTTTAGCATGCAACTGCATCATGATTTGTTTCAATAMCCTGCCATCCTGAGTTTTTCTGGAACTCCTCATTCCTAAATCTCTGACATTCACCTGGACAGTCTTGCTGAGGGCTTTTCCTCACACAGCACTTCCTCAGAGATCCTGRGTTTGTTACCCTCCCAACACACAGATTCCAGCAGTTCTGCAGCTTCCACTTATTTTCATTTCCTTTTGAAAACTTCTGCACAGCAACAATAAACTAGTCATTTATTATTAATATTCTTCTTGGCATTTTGGCAGAAATAATTGTATAGTGTTATGTGGCCACAGAAGAAGTCCTTGCTGTAAACAAAATATTCACTGCGGGAACAGAAGGGTTTACCTCACTGCAGGGAATATTTTGCTCCTCATGTAGACCTCCCTGTTCAAATATCTAATTTTCTATTTTTACACTCTGAAAAATTGCAGCATATTTAAAATTATGGAAGAAGTTGGGGTTTGGTGTGGAGTTTTTTTGGGTTTGGGGTGTGGTTTTTTTGTGCTTTTTTTTAATAGGGATTTCTTTAAAATAGAGCTGGGAAAARCTTTTAAGACACAGGTATTGGTGGGAAGGTATTACTGTGTCTATAAACCTCAGAACTGAAAGGGCATGTCCTCTTTGACAGGGTAAAACAATAGATGCCTTTTGAGATAAAATTCTGTCTGTTCTGTGCTGTGGGACAKAATACTTCTTCCTGTAGGGCGAGGACACCAAGAAAATGCAAAAATTAAATGTTTTAAGAAGGGGGGGGGGAAGATTTTTGCAGTTATTGACTGTCATTTCATGAGCATGAATTCAGACTCAAAAATCTGAGCTATTCTTTTTTTTTTTCTTATTCCCAATACCACATGTTAGAGCCACAAAAGCAGCATCAGGTTGTGCAGCTCCTCCTCCTCCTGGAAGTGCAGGGAGAGTGTTTTTCTCCTTCTGAGCATTCAGGTATCGATTTCTGTAAGTGGTTCTGGGAAAATGGAATCTCAGCACCTGTAACTCCACTCTTTTGTGAGAAAGGAAGGGTGAGMAAGCAGCAACCCCACACAGAGCAGGGATGCTGCCAAGGGATATTCCTGCTGTGCTGGGGGGAGGAATTCTCTCCAGCTGAAAACTCACTCAGCTCTTACTTAGCACCAGCTCTGCAAACAGCCGTGACACCTCAGAGTGTTTTAACCCTCTTGAACTAAACTCCCTGCTTCGGGGAACCGTGCTTATCAACAGTCTGGCTGTGTCTGGTCACAAAGGCACTTCAAGAAATTGCAGTGTTTGAATCAACACTGGCTCTCTGAAACTGTTTTATGCTCTGGATTTAAAGCAGGTGGGGAAGCTGTGGTTCATTTCTTCCTTAGGGCACAGTGGCATCTAGTGGTCCTACAYGGAGTGGATGAGCAAGATAAAATTACATAAAAAATACACGTTTTCCTTTTCTCTTTTCCTTTTCTCTTTTTTATTTTTAATTTATTTTTACAAAAAAAATCTTGCAACTGCATTAGAGCACTTATGCTGTTCAGTGACTTAATTTCAACTCCATTAAAATCACATATTTTCAAGCTGGCTAGAATGGAACTAAAACAGTTACGCAGATAACTGAGTTTTGAGTTTGGCTAATACTAYCAGTTGGGAGTGATTGCCATATATTTGAGAAATTTGGCACTTWAATGATATATGTTTGTTATTTTATATTCAACTTGATAACATTTCATACACCAAAAATCTTCCCATTTTCTTTCCAGGGATTTTTGCTAGCATTTGTCACAACAGTGAGTGATAAAGAGCATTTCTGCAGTTGGAGGTAAAATATTGCTGCAACTGGAGCTAAAAAACCCAAAAGTGGACCAAGCAAAGATTATTACTGCACAGAGATTTWGCCAGAGAAATGGACTGTAACTAAATATATCCTTCTGAGAAGGAATGATACTCCAAAGCTAATTAGGATCCTGTTTCTCTTTCATTATATGAAGATCTAGGCAGTGTCCATGGGCATCTCTCCATTTCTGACAGTTTTCTTTGCTAGCACAGGGCAGAAAAAGTAAAAACAGCCAAGATAATGAGATTGGCATGGCACACCTGGTGGCTTTAAAATGAATGTCACTGGGAAGCATCAAGGGATCTGCCTTCTTCTTGAAATGAGGCTGCAGTTCACAATGGAATTAATGTGAATTAAGAAAGCACAGCCATGGGAGAAAACACTTCCACATGTAAAGGAAGGAGGTCCTACTCCTTATCACTTAAAACAAAAATAATAATGAGGAAATCACAAGAAACTAATAACAAGTATTTTTGTGGCTGGTGGAAGAGGTGCCGTGGGTCAGTTGCAGCCACTTTTTTTCACTTGCTTTATTTGTAACTCCATATGTTAGTGCAGGGTGGAAAGAAAAAAAACAAACCCTTCCTGCTGTAGGAAATACAATATAAACAATGGATCCCTAGTTTAGGGCCTGTCTTGCGTAGCCCTATGATTACTTTATCCATAGTAATACCATATTAAGACATTTTAAGAAATCCACTAAAACAAGAAATGAGATTTAGAATAAGGACCTGACAAAAAGTGTAATGCTATGGAATATAATGCATTTCCTGAGTCAAAATAGAAGCTGGAAAAATTAATTATTCTTAGAGTGATGAGGAAGAAATCACTATACTTTGAACATTCTTTCTTTCTCAAAGGTACATATATCTTGAATGCAAGAAAGGTGATTGCTGACAAACACCAGTATAACAAATATTACTGAAGATGTGCATTTTTCATAAGTTACAGAGCCACAAATTGTKGTCYTTACCTCTTGCCAGAAATGTAMGTTGTTGAACTGTGGGATGAGCATGTCCATGATGCACTGGGTGAAGAACTGGAACCTTCAATCACAATATTCTGGTGCTAAGACTTCCTGGAAAAAAACCAAACACCTAAAAGACAACAGAAGGGAGGGTACGTAGGCCTGTTCTTTAACTTTTAGTTAAAAAACAAATAAAGAAAGAAACAAAGTTTTAAAGTAGATTACAAATAAAGAAAAATTAAATCAACAAAACTCACTTCAGCAGAGARATTTTGGAGAAGAGATAGATGCTAACAAAAAACTGTTATAGATTAACTACAGCAGTTTATTCTGACAGCCAATATTTGAGCAAGAAACAACAATATTTTTGAAAACAAAATACATATTATTATTCACTATAACTGTTAGGGTAAACATATGAGTGAAAAACTCAAGAAATCAACCTTTATTGGCAAAACTTGCATGAAAATGGTTTTCAGCTCCAAGCAGGAGAACTGAATGCCATTCTGCAAACTTCATTTCTGAGATACCTGCACAAGACTTGACATTGCAAGGACCAAGTAGACAACAGTGTGCCAGCAACTGGCAATTTTTATGAATAATTAAAAATACAGCACACAGCTGAGAAATCACATTTGGTAACAGATTTAGATAAATAATTACATGGTAAATGAAAKAAAAGAAACAAACTCTTTCCCCTCTTTGTCCTATGAGTCTGAGCATTTTACAGTTTTCCAAGCTTTAATTAGGTTGCTCCAAGCTCACAGAAAACAAACAAACAAACAAACATTTCTAATTTTGCAGCCTACTGATGTGGATGAGCCACGCTAAGACCTAATTAAAATAAATGATGCTCTCCAGGCTCATCATCATGTCTAGATGAAATGAATAAAACATGGTGTGCAACACTGAGAAACACTAAAATGAGATTGAATAAGAGCCAGGACAGAGATATTTTTTGATCCCTAAAAGGCCATACACATTCCTGCTCTTGAAGGAAACCTCCTTGTGTTCACATAACAGGATGGCTTGTGTGATGGTTCCCTTTTTCCTTCATGGTAATAAATCTGGATCTGGTAACCTCAAATCCATGGGAATAAAGATCATTCAAAGATACTGGACAACAAATTTCAGTAAGTTCAACTGTTAGTCTTTTCCTTCTGTTTCAAGGCTGCTCTCTGTCAATAGGCAGGTAAATGTATTCTGAAATAATTGAGATTAGAGTCAGCTCCAAACTTGTTTCTAGATAGATTAATAGGAAAAAAAATTAAATGAGAGACAAAAGAGAAAAAAAACATAATATTCTGATTATAGTTCCCACATAAGTGAAAACACAAACCACCCCATTGATTAGTTAGARAAAGTTCTACAAAAGTGGCTAAAGATGGGAAGATCCTTTCTTCCCAGGAGCAGCAGGGAAAGCCTGCCTTTCCAAAACTGAACTATTCCATTATTAAGGTGAAGGAAGGGAACAAGTAGAAAGCACAAACCATTTGTGYTGCTCATGAGGTCTTCAACCTGATATGAGAAAAAACTCATGTGGGAAAATAGTCTGCACTTCACAGTACCCCTGCCTGCAGAGGTTCTGTACTATTCTAATAATAAATTATGTGCTGTATTAATCAAACTATTTTACTAAGGGAAACGAAGCTTTCATTGTCACTGTGATTTCATTCTGTGCCAGGAATCACTGTGTGTCCCCTCAGTGACAAGTGACATCCACATGTGATACGACATTGAATGTTTTAAATAACAGTTTATTAATTTGCAATTCCTTGCTTCAAAGGTGAGCAGCTTCATGTTTCCTAAGCAAACCATTGCTTTTGAGGGCTCTTCTGAGCAAGTCTCAGCTGTCCATCACTTTCTCCTCACCCCTGCTATTTTGAAAAACAGCAAAAATAGAAAAAAAA
>NW_026624074.1:23592-39035 GCF_030028575.1 Malurus melanocephalus | reverse complement strand
CTCATAGTCATAATTTTCTTGAGGAAAAAAATCTGAGGATGTGCTTCATAAACTCTGTTATCTTCCAGGGCATTTTATTAATAAGATGAATTATTAATCTCTGGGTATAAAGGTAAAATAATACAGTCTGTTAATGTAAAAATAGCATTGATTATGTGTCATCTCCACTGTGTCATGACATGTGATAAAAGCTGAAACAGCACCAGCTGCCTTCCTGTAGGGTAAAAAAGAGGCCAGCAGCCCTTCTTCATTTTCTATAATTTGACCTGCACACTGGATAAAACTGACACCCTTTGAACCAAAACATTCGATAGAGGTGTGCCCAATTATTTAAAAACAGACTGGAACTTGCCTGGCTATCTCTCCTGGTGAGGCTTTCCCAGCTGGTTTCCAACCCGAGCGTTCCCAGCGCTGTGTCCCAACAAGGGCGGTTCCATCACAAATTCAAAAAGTTGTGCCGAAGAAAGCGTGCTTTGAGCAGAAACTCAGTTTGCACTCCATTTCAGGTGTTTTCTAAAGGCCTCAGGCAAATTTTAAAGCCGGAAAGGAGCAGGAGCTGCCTGGGGTGGGCTCAGTCGTTGAGGGACAAAGCACCGCAGTTCCATTTTTGAAGAACCCAGTCACGGCTGAACTAAATTATTTCAGCTATGTGGAAATGAAACCTGCTGTGCACCCRTGAGGTTTACACTGAGACAGCCAGTTCCACATAAAACTTGCCTTTCACTCAAGGATTTAGCATTCCTGTCACCACTTTCTTACTGAAACATGGGAAWAACAGAAGTGTGCATTCATCTGACTGAGTCAATGTTGACTAAATGGTTAAACTGTTGAAAACCTCAAGCTTCCTAAGCTATACACTCTGGAAAATAATGTATTTTCTCTGCTAAATCTTCATGCCAACAAGTAATCTAAGATTTTTCTTTTCCCTACACTTAGCTTTTGTTTTCCTTCTTGAACTTAAACCTTCTATTAGTTTTCAGTGGGAAACTGGAAAGAAAGTATTACCCTTTTCTGTTTTGATATCTTAAATCTAGTCAGCACTCTTTCTTTCTACAACTTTCTCTTTTCTAGATTCAATAATCCATTTTTTTTCAGCATTTCCTTGGAAAAAGAAWGAATTTAACACATTAAACTAACCAAGCAAACACATTTTGTTCCATTACACAACACATTTTGCATTTTAAAAGTGCAGAGATGGTTAAACAACTAACATGTGTGAATTAGACAATAAAGTATGACTTTGAAATTAAGAATTAYATTTGCTGCTTTTCAGAGTTTCAGTTTTAAACTTTTAATTAAAGTTACATAGAACGGGAATGTTCTATGCCAATGTTTGCAAAAGGCACTTTGGGTGTTAGTTGCATATTTTGCTTGTGAAGACAAAGCACAGAAGTTACACTTGTACAATCCTATTTTATGATTACTGAAATTATACTAGCATGGCCAGTGGTCCAGAAGACTGAACTGACAGGCAAATGWTCCTTATCTGTTCTTAACCTGGATCAATTTTTGCAATGTGGGCTAAAAATGTAGAATTATCTTTTTTTTTTTCACTTTGCTAGATTCATAGGTCTTCTTCTCTATCAATTCTGAATTTTGCTTCTTCATGCTTTGARCAGGACCTATCCTACTGAAGGCACTACTGAAAAATAATCATAAATCCATCAACCCCATTTAGCTTGAACTAAAATGAATTTTAAAAAGGCACCTGGGAGGACTTTTTTCTCTTTTAGTTTTGTGTCTGTTCTGTACTAAACTGTGCTAGGTTAGCCTGACATAAATAGGGAGGTTTTTTTTGCATGGGTCGAAGATCAAAGAAGATYAATCTTTTGGATCTGAGAACCCATTTAAGTGCTGATTCTACCACCTTTGCTGCTGCCACTCTTTTGCCAATTCAGAGTACCCAGAACTCAACTGCCTTTGAGTTGAGCAACAATAAAACATTAATTTATGAGACTAAACTCAGAGAATGTGACATAAATGGATGATAAATAGAGTGCATCAAAACCTACTCTTTTTATTAACATTGCAAATTCAGTTTCTGATTAATCATGGAGTTATACAGAGTATGTTTATGATCATGCTTCATTTGACAGATGACTGTCAATTAGAATACAGGAAGCCAAGAATACAAATTCTTTCGAGCAGATACAACTTCCTTGAAGGTAAAAATATCTTTCAGCTATGGAATTGTTAAATAGTTCAGTGTTCCCATTAAAAAAAAAAAAAAAAAGGGAGTTCCCATAAAAATACTTTCATCCTTGAAAGTTCATGGTATGAAGAAGAATTGGTATTTAAAATAAGAAGTTGCACCTGACATCTTGAGAAAGGTAAAATATTAAAAAAAAAAAAAAGAAGAAAGTTTTATTTTCTTTTGCAATAGGGAGAATCTGAAGGAAAATACAGTAAAAGGATAATCTAATTCTGAATGCTGCAAAATGTAAGAACTACTCAACACGATATTTAGCTGACCTCCAATAAAAGCACAGCCTCTCTTCCAAAAGAGAAAATGRAAAGGTCATATATTAGAAAGCATAAGAAATTAAATTGTTCTCTTGAACTGGATAACAGGGAAATGAGGGAGACACGTGACTGGCTTTGATGGTAAAATAGGGGACRACCTAAAAGAGAAACACAAAAAGGAGTGGAAGAACCACTGAAAAATCATGTTCCTCCCTTTGGTSCTTCTTTAGATCAGAATTGTGGCATTTTACTGTCACTTTACAGTTACAGAGATATCCTTTATGGTGAAAACATATTTTTGGGGCTGGGGGCCTTTTTTGGGACAGGTAGTCACATTTGCCTAATTTTTTTTTCCTGTATAAATATATAGCTACACATATTTCATATATGTGTATATATATGCTACATATAGATACATACAATATATAGCTACACCAATTTCATTCAGGTATTTTGGAAGTACATTAAGTTCTAGCTGGTGGTCCAAGAACTGCAGTAGAAAGTTGCCAGGTACAGGGGCCTGAAAGGTGTTTATGGTTATGAGTGTGAGTTATGAGCATGAAATAATATTTTTCTTCAGCACCAAAAGATTATGAAGTAAAAGAATGAAGAGTTAATTCTGTTTTCTGCTTGATGTTATGTATGGTTTACAGGTGGTTTGTTTAATCTGTTCACTGCATCTGTTAAATATTTTTGGGAACCAAAGAGAAGCAGGATTGAAGACATGCCCAAAAAAATGAGAAAAGCTGAGAGGGGAGGGGACAGAAGAGTAGGTGGTTGGGAGAGAGAGGAAATTCCTGAGTGCCCATCCAATGGGAGAGAGGAGAGGGACAACCCTTGGGAAAGGGTATAAAATGGTGCYATTTCAACAAAGGCTTTATTTGTTCACCTCTTGGGGGAGAAAAGTATATGGCATTCAGTCTATTTATTGTTAAAAACAAAGCTTTTCATTCTGAAGATTTTTTCCCCTCTCGATTGCATCAAAAAGTGAGTTACTTCTCACAGAAGGGAATGTTTTAATTCCGAAATAAGAGTGCCACAACATTGTTTAATTTTATTTTTGAACTGTTTGCTATAAATTTGTCATTTAAGGTGCAGTGGAAAGGCACCAGAAGGGTTGCACAGTGACAGCAAAAGGCTCTGCATCCCACCAAAGGTGGCTGAGGCAGCCCACATCCAGTTCCTCATTCCCAACCTCACAGGGAACATCCCTGCTGCCTGCTTGGGCMCAGTCCCTAATAYAGACCCCYTTCTAATRTGCGTTGTCCCACACATTATTTCTTTGTGTCTCTTCTTTTTCTCTAAATCCAGGGATTTAGTGTGTCCTTGGGTGAGTAACAATCTTTCAATTGGAATTTCTATGGAATTTATGKTTYCTCCCATTGCTCYTTTCACCCATCAGTATCTGGCCTTATCTACCAGCARGACCCACTGTTTGTAAAGGCTTCTCCCTCTCATTCTTTTCAGTGGTTTATGTCTGCAAGATCATACAGATGTCATTCATCTTATTACTGTCAAAACCACCTCTAGATTATTACATATTATATATTATAATAATATTATATATTATTATATATTATAGATTATTTATTCCAATTGATTTCAATAACCCATCAAAGATATAATAACCTTCATAGAACCTTTTCCTGCATCATCCAGGGGGCTCCCAGTACAACTCCAGGCTGTTCTTTTGGAAATAATATTGCAGCAATTCTCTTAGAGACAGCAAAGCAAATTGCTACATAAAGACAGGTGTTCTTGGGGTGCTGATTCATCCCCTTTGTCCAAGGGCGTTTGGGGCCCATTGGTGGTTTTTTTGAGGTGCTGATGGTGCCTCAGAGTGCAGTTAAAACTGGGGGATTGTTGGGGTCTGAGGAGTCCTGAATCAGTCCCCCACTGCAGGTGGCTTTTTAAGGGGGTTTTTGGGGTGCTGGTCTGCTCTTTCCCCCACCCCATCTCACCAGACAGAGGGTCCTGACCTGCCACACTCTCCCTGAGATGCAGCAGTGCTGCAACAGGGAATCTTCAAAATCCTGTCTCCCCTATCCAGGGAGGGACACCCCAGCATTCTGTTGTCCCTTACCAGCCTATGGGGCTGGTTTAGGCTGGAAACATTTGGGGCTTCTCCTAACATTAGAGGGGACAATTTGGGRTCCCTCCAAACCCGCTGTCACATCCCCACAGATGCATTTTCCCCCTTGATCTGCTGGGGAAATATCAGTGGGAAAAGCAATGGAAACGTAAGGGGAGAGAATGGCGGAAATGTGAGAGGAAAAGTGTAAGAAACAAAAGAGGAAAAATTAGAGATGTGTGAGGGGAAAGAAGAGAGCAGGTTTTTTCTGACATAGGAAACACTTGCTCGAATAGTATTGCTGATTTCCAAGCATTGTATACACTCACAGCTGAGAAATCTATTACATTGTAAGCAGCCCTAATATCGTGACTTCTCCACGTTTAAATCCTATAGGTTTAATTCTAGCATCTTCAAAATTAGCAGTGAATGTGATTGGAGAGCATATTTTATGTTTTATCCTGCCACTGAAGTACCTCGTAAAAGGATTAGAAACCTTTCCTCTTTGGTGGCTGGTTGGTTTTTTTTTTTCATTTCTCTGTGGTTTTGCCTTTGCTTGTAGGACTTGGATGAGATTCCACATAATCTTTCTAGTGAAATCTCCTTGCAGCTCTACACTCACCATTTCAGAGGGCTCCGCAGAGTTTCCCCGGTGCGCGGGATTTTCCCCACCGATCCCGGTGCTGCTTCCTCGGCAGAAAGAAATGTCACCCGCGGCAATCACCGCCACTTTCCCTCCCGCTGTTCCCCGTGGGATGCAGTGGCATTTCCTCAGTGACACCCAGCCCTTCCCGCTCGCTCGTTTCCTCCCTTTTTCCCCAGATCCAGCCCAGGATCCTCCCCAGCCCCGGGACCCGGCGGGAGCTGCCGCTGCCACCGAGGCGGAGCGGGACGGGAACGGCACCGGGGAGCCCGAAAAGAGACGGTGAGGCTGAGGGGCCGGGGACAGCTGTGGGGACTGTGGAGACTGAGAGGAAGAGGAGCCGCTGAGGGGACAGAGGGAGCTGAGGGGACAGAGGGAGCTGAGGGGGGACAGAGGGAGCTGAGGGGGACAGAGCGATGGCGGGAGATGGCGGGGACTGGGGAGATCGGGGGGGCTGAGGGCAATGGCAGCCTTGAGGGTGCTGAAAGCTGGGTGGCTGAGGGCGATGGTGGCACTGAGGGCAATGGTGGCACTGAGGGTGATGGTGGCACTGGGTCTCTGAGGGCAGTGGCGGCCTTGAGGGTGCTGATGGCTGGGCGGCTGAGGGCAATGGTGGCACTGAGGGCCATGGTGGCACTAGAGCTCTGAGGGCGATGGCAGCCTCGAGGGTACTGAAGACTGAGTGGCTGAGGACGATGGTGGCTCTGAGGGCAATGGTGGCACTGGAGGCACTGAGGGCTGGGTGTCTGAGGATGATGGTGGCACTCGGTCTCTGAGGACGATGGCAGCACTGGGGGTCTGAGGGCAATGGCAGCCTTGAGGGTGCTGAAGGCTGGGGGGCTGAGGGCCATGGTGGCACTGAGGGTGATGGTGACACTGGAGCTCTGAGGGCTGAGCGTGTGAGGGCGATGGTGACACTGAAAGCACTGGGTGACTGAGGGCCACAGTGGCACTGAGGCACTGGAGCTCTGAGGGCACTGAGGGCTGGGTGACTGAGGGCAATGGTGGCACTGAGGGCACTGGGGGTCTGAAGGCAATGGTGGCACTGGGGCTCTGAGCACGATGGCGGCCTTGAGGGCACCGGGGGCTGGGCAGCTGAGGGCAATGCCGGTGATGAGGGGACTGAAGGCTGTGGGGTTGAGGGCGATGGTGGCACTGGGGACTCTGAGGGCATTGGAGGCTGAGTGACTGAGGGCCATGGTGACCTTCGGTCTCTGAGGGCCATGGTGGCACTGGGGGCAACATCAGCTGCTGCTCGGCTGAGGGTGGGGCGGCTGAGGGTGATGGTGGCACTGAGGGCAATGGTGGCACTGAGGGTGGGGCAGCTGAGGGTGGTGGTGGCACTGGGTCTTTGAGGGCAATGGAGGCCTTGAGGGTGCTGAAGGCTGGAAGGCTGAGGGCAATGGTGGCACTGAGGGTGATGGTGGCAATGGGGCTCTGAGGGCTGAGTGTGTGAGAGCGATGGTGGCACTGAAAGCACTGGGTGACTGAGGGCCATAGTGGCACTGAGGCGCTGAGGGCGATGGTGACACTGGAGCTCTGAGGGCACTGAGGGCAGGGTGACTGAGAACCATGGTGGCACTGAGAGCACTGGGGCTGTGAGGGCCATGGTGGCACTGGGGCTCTGAGGGTACTTGCGGCTGGGTGGCACTGAAGGCAATGGTGGCACAGGAGCTCTAAGGACGCTGTGGACTGCCTGCAGTCACGCCACCAGAGCAGCCCACAGCCATGAGCCCGAGCTCAGCAGATGCTGAAGTTGTGTCAGACACTCTGAGAAGCAGCTTTCATCACCCCACCCTGCAATGGACACCTTTTTTGCAGGTAAGTCTGCTCGATGGCACTGTTGGGGTCTGGGCTGAGAGGCTTCTTGAAGTAATTTTTAAATTCAGTTTTTAATGGTCAGTAAAGGTTTGCTTGGTAAAGCATGTATTGGCCAAGTTAGGGAACTCATTTTCATGGAAAATTATTCAGTGAAGGTATATTCATAGCGCACACTTTTTGCATATTACTGTACAAGTGAAAGTCTTCGTACACCTGTTAGTTTGCAGATCTCTTGTCTAGTAAATATTTATTATCGGGGAAGGCAGACTCAAGGCATGGAGTGGGATATTTTGGAATTGCCCATATCTTACTCCCAAGTGTGATGCCTTTGGACTGCTGTAAACTCTCTCTCATACAATTTTCAACAGCTTTTCTTTCCTCGAGTGAGGGAAACTTTGCAGGCTCTGACCAATCATTCATCTTTAGGGTTCTGACACACAGGCGATGGCACAAGAGATGAATGTTGTAGAAGAGGTCACAGTGAGAATGCCTTTCTGTCTAAAGATCTGTTCCAGGGGCTTTGCTGCCTCAGTGGAACAGAAACAAAACTTGGTTATCCAGGTTTTTGGAGGTTTTTGCACTACAGATTTTTGCATCTGGAAATAGTCAAGTTCAGTGCGGGTTTGTCTGCAAACTCCGTCAGGAGCAGCAGCAGAGGGCTCCAGAGAGCAGCACGTTGGAATTTAACATCTGAGCTGCTGGGTGGGGTGGGGTGAGGTTCCCAGCCAGAAATGTGTGGTTGGCCTGTTGTGAGAGTCCTTATGGAAGACCCTGGACTGTCTCACGATTGACTAAGCCACAAGGCGTGAGAAAAGGGGGCTTTTCGCTCAAAGGAGTCTGAGCCAGGTTAAAGCGGAAAGATTGCCAGGTTCCCAGCTCCTGGGCTGCTGAGAACAATGGATGTGAGCTATGGATGATCACACTGTTCCTGAACAGAACGGTACAGGCCCTGCTCACGTTGTACAATAGACATTTCTTTCTCCACCACCTGGCTGGCAAGTCTGAACCTGCAACGCCCGCCCCCCCCCTCCTGGCCTGCAGCCACTCGCTTTGAAACTGACTATAAAAGTCTCTTCTGAGAGAGACCACCCCGAGAAACACTTCTCCCTACCAGATGACTGACAACCATCGTGGGACCTTGGAAGACCCCTCAGCTGGTAGCTATGTGACCCACCCTCTCGCTCTCTCTCTCCCTCTTTCTCTCTCACCCTCTCTTAAGACCCCGTCTCTCCCTGGCCTCTCTCTCTTTCTCCCTCTTCTAAGCTCGCTCTTCCTGGACCCTCTCTCTCTCTCTCTCTCTCTCTCTCTCTCTCCTTCTTCTAAGACCCCGTCTCCCTCGCTCTCCCTATCTCCCTCTCTCACCCTTTCCCACCGCAAAATTCTCAAATAAATTGTCTCTGATTATTTGAAGCATATACCTTTGCCTTCTCGTTTTCTTTTGCACTCTGAGATTCCAAAAAAGAACCTACCACGATTCCCGTTTCAACTCGAACGGATCGTGACACCTGTGGGTTTGCAGCTCACGGCCCTGGGCAGTGCCTGGAGCGAGATCTGTCCTTGCTCCCCCGTGCTGGGAACAAGGARAGCACCTGGATTTCTGCTGGCAGATTTCTTACAGCTCATGGGATAGGCCAGGGTCAGAGTGTGAGGACGTGAGCCCTCACTTGGTGTATTCGGGTTTTCTGAGTTCATGTGTGGCCTAAGGGATCATTTTGGGAGAGCTTGAGCTTCACTTTTACAGCTTTAATTCGGAGCTGAAGACATTTGTCATGTGAACCATCAGGGCAGTGTTCCCCTGGTGTTACACATCCTTTGAGAGTGGAGAAAAACAGAACGGTGTGCCTGAAGTGATTCCAAGAAAGCAGCAAGTGGTCTCTGGTGTAYYTGATTATGTTTTCCCTCTAAAGGAGGATGTCAGTGCTGCCCTGAGTGTGCAGGAGAGCAGCCTGTCAACCAGCTTTGCCTGGAAACACAAACAACGGGAACAGTTGCCTGGAGCCAGAGGAGCCTGGTGAGGGGAGAGCCCACATTCCTTGGGAGAGGTGTGAGAGGGCTGCTCTGAGCCCCACTGGGACAGGAGGGGACATCAGAGGAGTTCAGTTCCTGTCTGCAGGGCCAGRGATTCCTGTGCCTTTAGTTCAAATCCTGCACTGGTGCCACCTCCCAGAGCACTGCCCCCCATGCTCCTCCAGAGGCAGTGACACCRGGTCCTGTGCTGTGACAGCAGCTCAGAGAGTGACCTCGACCTGCTGTCAGTTGTGTCACCAACCCCGCTGTCCCAATTCTGAGCTGGGCTCCGTGGACATGTTTGCTGCAGGTGACAGTGCTACAGAGGCAGCATGAGTGACAGGACTGTTGCAGCAACAGGAAAAACCCCACCAAAATGATGGAGCCAGTGCAAAAGTCCAAATTCTTTGCCTCAAATCACTACCTAAATCTGGCACCAGTGCACTGATACCTATCCTGAGACACAGAAGGTAAACAAGCAGCAGAATAGCTGTGGCCAAAAAAAATCTCAAATCCAGTAACTAAAGGAAAAGCCTAAATGTCCCCAGCTTAGCAAGAGCTCTGAGGAGAGAGGGAGCACTTTGGATCATTGCTGAGTAAAGCTGGTGCAGCNGCATTCCTTCAGTGACACCCGGCCCTTCCCACTCGTTCGTTTATTCCCTTTTTTCCCCAGATCCAGCCCAGGATCCTCCCCAGCCCCGGGACCCGGCGGGAGCTGCCGCTGCCACCGAGGCGGAGCGGGACGGGAACGGCACCGGGGAGCCCGGAAAGAGACGGTGAGGCTGAGGGGCCGGGGACAGCTGCGGGAGCTGTGGAGGCTGAGAGGAAGAGGAGCCGCTGAGGGGACAGAGGGAGCTGAGGGGACAGAGGGAGCTGAGGGGACAGAGGGAGCTGAGGGGACAGAGGGAGCTGAGGGGGGACAGAGCGATGGCGGGAGATGGCGGGGACTGGGGAGATGGCGGGGACTGGGGAGATGGGGGGGATTGAGGGCAATGGCGGCGCCGGGGACTCTGAGGGCAATGGTGGGACTGAGCGGAGTGGGGGCTGCGCGTGATGGTGGCACTGAGGGCGCTGAGGGCGCGGCGGCTGAAGGTGATGGTGGCACTGAGGGTGATGGTGGCACTGGGGGTGATGGTGGCACTGAGGGTGATGGTGGCACTGGAGATCTGAGGGCAATGGCAGCCTTGAGGGTGCTGAAAGCTGGGTGGCTGAGGGCAATGGTGGCACTGAGGGTGATGGTGGCTGAGGGCAATGGTGGCACTGGGGGTCTGAGAGGAATGGCAGCTTTGAGGGTGCTGAAGGCTGGGAGGCTGAGGGCCATGGTGGCACTGAAGGTGATGGTGGCACTGAGGGCGCTGAGGGTGATGGCAGCACTGGGTCTTTGAGGGCAATGGAGGCCTTGAGGGTGCAGAAGGCTGGGGGGCTGAGGCAATGGTGGCACTGAGGGCACTGGTGGCACTGAGGGCACTGGAGGTCTGAAGGTGATGGTGTCACTGGGTCTCTGAGGGCGATGGTGGCACTGAGGGCACTGGTGGCACTGGTGGCACTGAGGGCACTGGGGGTCTGAAGGCGATGATGGCACTGGGGCTCTGAGCATGATGGCGGCCTTGAGAACACTGGGGGCTGAGCAGCTGAGGGCAATGGCGGTGCTGAGGGGGCTGAAGGCTCTGGGGTTGAGGGCAATGGTGGCACTGGGGACTCTGAGGGCCCTGGGGGCTGGGTGACTGAGGGCAATGGTAACCCTGGGTCTCTGAGGGCAATGGTGGCACTGGGGGTCTGAGAGGAATGGCAGCCTTGAGGATGCTGAAGGCTGGGAGGCTGAGAGTGATGGTGGCACTGAGGGCGATGGTGGCACTGAGGGTGGGGCAGCTGAGGGTGATGGTGGCACTGCGTCTTTGAGGGCAGTGGCAGCCTTGAGGGTGCTGAAGGCTGGGCGGCTGAGTGCAATGGTGGCACTGAGAGTGATGGTGGCAATGGGGCTCTGAGGGCTGAGTGTGTAAGAGCGATGGTGGCACGGAAAGCACTGGGTGACTGAGGGCCATAGTGGCACTGAGGGCTGGGTGGCTGAGGGCCCTGGTGGCTCAGGGGCTCTGAGGGCAATGGTGGCCTTGAGGGTGCTGAAGGCTGGGTGACTGAGGGTCATAGTGGTCCTGAGGCTCTGAGGGCGATGGTGGCACTGGAGCTCTGAGGGCACTGAGGGCTGGGTGACTGAGAACCATGGTGGCACTGAGAGCACTGGGGCTGTGAGGGCCATGGTGGCACTGGAGCTCTGAGGGCATTGAGGGCAGGGTGACTGAGAACCATGGTGGCACTGAGAGCACTGGGGCTGTGAGGGCCATGGTGGCACTGGGGCTCTGAGGGTACTTGCGGCTGGGTGGCACTGGGAGTGACAGTGGCACAGGGGATCTGAGGGCACTGTGGACTGCCTGCAGTCGCCCCACTGGAGCAGCCCACAGCCATGAGCCTAAGCTCAGCAGATGCTGAAGTTGTGTCAGACACTCTGAGAAGCAGCTTTCATCACCCCACCCTGCAATGGACACCTTTTTTGCAGGTAAGTCTGCTCGATGGCACTGTTGGGGTCTGGGCTGGGAGGCTTCTTGCAGGCTAGACAAGTAATTTTTAAATTCAGTTTTTAATGGAGAGTAAAGGTTTGCTTGGTAAAGCCTGTATTGGCCAAGTTAGGGAGCTCATTTCAATTGAAAATTATTCAGTGAATGTATATTCATAGCCACACCTTTTGCATATTACTGTACAAGTGAAAGTCTTCGTACACATGTTAATTTGTAGATTGCTTGCCTAGTAAATATTTATTATGTGGGAAGGCAGACTCAAGGCAGGGAGTGGGATATTTTGGAATTGCCCATATCTTACTCCCAAGTGTGATGCCTTTGGACTGCTGTAACTCTCTCTCATACCAGTTTTCAACAGCTTTCCCCGAGTGAAGGAAACTTTGCAGGCTCTGACCAATCATTCATCTTTAGGGTTCTGATGCACAGGGAATGGCACAAGGGATGAATGTTGTAGAAGAGGTCATAGTGAGAACACATTTCTGTCTGAAGATCAGTTCCAGGGGCTTTACTGCCTCAGTGGAACAGAAACATAACTTGGTTATCCAGCTTTTTGGAGTTTTTTACCCTACAGATTTTTTCTCCTGGAAATAGCCAAGTTCAGTGCGGGTTTGTCTGCAAACTCCGTGTGGAGCAGCAGCAGAAGGCTCCAGAGAGCAGCACATTGGAATTTAACATCTGAGCTGCTGGGTGGGGTGGGGTGAGGTTCCCAGCCAGAAATGTGTGGTTGGCCTGTGGGTTTGCAGCTCACGGCCCTGGGCAGTGCCTGGAGCGAGATCTGTCCTTGCTCACCCGTGCTGGGAACAAGGAGAGCACCTGGATTTCTGCTGGCAGATTTCTTACAGCTCCTGGGATAGGCAAAGGTGTGTTCCCAGCAAAAGTGTGAACTCTCTTGTCTACTTTTAGAGGCAGAAAAAATTACCAAACTCAAACCTGTTTGYTGAATTCTCTGAAAAATCTGACTTATTCAAGGAAGTAACATTTTGGGACACTTGTGATGTCAGAATGTGCAAATTTTCTGTTGATCATTCATTCAGATGCTCAGTAAGCTGGACCAATAATGCTCTTTTTAATGCTTTAGCACAGCTGATYGAAGTAAAATTACTTGAGATTTTGGCTTCAGTCTGCAATGATGTTTCAAATAGGAGTATATTCATGTGAGGGAGGAACAGACAGCATTTGCACAGTTCCATTGTGGGGTTTTTTTGTTAGCACAAAGATCCTCTCTTTTCCTCTTCTGTACTTGTAAGAATTAAAGTAAACCAACTGTATTGGGAATGCAGCTYAAATGTACTTGTTTGTGATATTTTGCTTAATGGGTTGTTTGCACAAGCTGAAAACACTCAGTTGCCATTTGCTTTATAGCATTCTTTGTAACAGTGGGACTGAAAAAGACCGCAGGAATTTCCCCCATCAACACAAAGTACATAGGAGAGCATTATAAAGACTCTCGGGCAACTCTCATATTTTTCTTTACATATAACTTTGTTAAACCTATACTTTTAAATAAATTTTACCACGCAGACTTTCAATTACTGCAATTCTTCTTCAGCAAGCTAGGCAAGGGAAGTATTCACATACATATCTGCAATACTCTCCTTGTCTATTCTTCCACCTGAGCAAACTCCTTGCAGTTCCACAGTTGCAATGTAAGAAAATACTCAGGTGCTGTATCAGGGTTTAAACGGAAGAGTGATCCCTGCCCTGGCGCACAGGAGCTGTGGATGCTGCCCTGGGAACAGGRGCGTGTCCCCGCCGGCTGCTCCGCCTCCTCTGGGGCTGCTCCTGCTCTGCAGGGTTGGGCACAGGTTGGGGACAACTGTGATTCCCCTGGGGGCTGCTCTGTGATGTTCCAGCTTCCCCCTGCGTGCTGGAGCCCGTGTGGCCACTGGCAGGAGTCCTCGCCCGGGGGTTGGGGCAGCTGGAGTTGGTGGAGTTGGTGCTGTTGTCCTGTCTGGCGCGACGGAAGCGCAGCAGCCTCTTGGCCTCCCTGCTGCACCGAGCCACAATGACGTGGATGAGGCCACGCACCAGCGGTGCYGTGTGTTGCTCCAGGCGGTTCTGCAGCCTCAGGACCAGGATTGCTGCTTGAGGACCGTGGAGGCAGAGATCGCGCAGGATGAAGCTCTCTGCGGCTTCTGCCAACCACCAGTGGCCCCGGAATATTCCGTGCAGCTTGCGGCGCAGCCAGGGCCGCACAGGCTCCAGCAGCCGCGGGTGTCCACGGAAAAGCGCGGCCCACACCTCGGGCAGGAGGCCACCCACAGACTCCTGCCCCAAGGACCCCTGCTCAGCTTGGGGCAGTGTCACCTGTGGAGAAGGTGCAGGGGGAGGCACWGGGCCATGGGAGCTGTTCTGGTCCAGATGGCTGGAAGTCCTCCCTGGCTGGCTGCTGGTCTCTTCTGACTCGGCAGGGGAGGTGATGACAAACTGTATGTAGTCCTGTTCGCCCCGCTCAGAAAACCTGACCGTCTCTATCAGCGTTCTGCAGAGCGGGCACGAGGCGTTTGGCATCGCCCACCGCAGGATGCAGCCCAGGCAGAACTTGTGGCGGCAGGGCAGAGCTGAAGCAGCGTCATCCCATGTCTCCTGGCAGATGGGGCAGGTGCTGTCTGTCCCTGTGGCCATTCCTGTGCTCTGCAGCAGACTGGGGACAGCTGAGGGCAGGAGCTGCTCCCCCTCGCTGGCGTCACATGCTGCAGGAAGGAGAGACCGTGGTCACTGGCTGTGCCAGGGAAAGGAATAAAAGGCAAGAAATGCCCAGGCCGCTAGAGAAGGACACCCTCGTGTCTCCCTGAGCCCCATCACCTGCCCYRYGGCCACCGCAGGGACACAGAGGTGWCACCCTTGGAGCTGCATCTGCCATGCCCAGCTGCCCCAAGCAGGCAGAGCAGGGAAACAAGAGTGATTGGCTCTGGGATAAGCACTGAGAGCTGTTGAATTCTCTGATGGCTGCCCTCAACATATCACCCAGCATCTGGAAAGGCCAAGCTTGACCCTTTGGACCTTGCAGTCTTACTTGGCAGGAGTCAGGGCWTGGGCCAGACTGGCCCAGCCTCTGCTGGTGCCCAAGTGTAATCAACAATGAAGGTGATGTCACAGTCTGCCACTTGGGATGTCACACTCCACCCACCACCCAGTGATGTCACAACAGGATGTTTCCCCCCTGTTGGTGCACCTCGTCAGGTGCAAAAAGAAAATACTCYTGTTTTCAATTTCTACATCTCCATATTGCTCTCCCTTGGTCGTCATGGGTTTCAGGTGCCCATGACTATGTGTGTCATCTCTGCTCCTGACACACTGCTGAGGTGTCCCATGAGCAGGAATGTGGTGGGAGCAGTCAGCAGAGACTGCTTGCACCTGGCTGACACCTCCTGTCCCTGTCTTTCCCATGCAGTGTGGGGATTTGGAGGATTTAGGCGGTCAGTGGCCAGCCCTGGGTGAGAGGAAGSATCCCCTCTACTTGCAGGGGTTCAGCCTGCAGGGCTGCTGGTGGGAAACCTCTCCAAGAAACTACTGGATTTGGAGCTGCTGGAGCTATTGGAGCTGCTGGATCTGGCCAAAGGAATGTTGTTCTCGTCCCTGACTTCACCAGAGCACAGCAGCCTCTGGGCCTCCTCGCTGCTCTGGGCTACCCCAACTGCTGATGCTCTGGGTCCGCGGGGCTGTGTGCTCATCCAGGAGAGGCTGCAGGGTCTGCACCAAGACATCCAGGCTGTAGAGGTGGAGGCTGCACAGGATACAGCTCTGTGTCCTCTGCCAGCCACCACCAGTCCCAGTGCATTCCCTCCAGCCTCCAGCACAGGCAGGTCTGCACGGGGTCCAGGAAAAAAGATAAGTGATCACTTCCTTTTTGAAATTCCTGCATTTC
>NW_026624074.1:18859-20960 GCF_030028575.1 Malurus melanocephalus | reverse complement strand
CCATGGCTGTCCCTGCGAGTCCGTGGCTGTCCCTGCGAGTCCGTGGCTGTCCCTGCGTGTCCATGGCTGTCCCTGAKAGTCCATGGCTGTCCCTGAGTGTCCATGGCTGTCCCTGAGTGTCCATGGCTGTCCCTGCGTGTCCGTGGCTGTCCCTGAGAGTCCGTGGCTGTCCCTGCGTGTCCATGGCTGTCCCTGCGTGACCATGACTGTCCCTGAGAGTCCGTGGCTGTCTCTGAGTGACCATGGCTGTCCCTGCGTGTCCGTGGCTGTCCCTGCGTGTCCATGGGTGCCGTTGCGCCTCAGCCCGTGTGCATCACGCGGCTCCGTTCCACAACGAGCCGAAGACAAATGGGACTCATATCCCAGGAGAGAAAGGCCTCGAGATCCAGACTCGTCCATAGCTTTCTGTGGTCGGGCTGCGTGGGTACAAAGTGTCACACAGGGGCCCTGCTTGTGCAGAACTGAACATCCCTTGCTGTTCCTGTTCAAAGCCCACTGGGGGAAAAAAATGGGCACGTGAGGGTTGAGGTGAAAATGTGGGAGCTTGCTCTGAAGTCTCTGTCACTGTCAAATCTCTCTTGTGGAGGTGCTGGAGCCCTGAATCCTCAAGTGAACAGAACACAGAATGGAAGTCTGCAGAGAGCTCTCAGGTCATCCAATCCAAACATTGACCCAAATTACCAATCCCACCACTAAGCCGTGTCCCCAAAAGCCACTTTTATTCCTTTTTCAAATCCCTCAGAATGGTCACATCACCACATTCCTGGGCACTCTATTCCAATGCTTTACACGTTCAGTGAAGAAACCTTTGCTAACAGCCAACTTAAACCTCTGCAGATGCAACTCTCAGCACTTTCCTCTCATCCTGTAGCCTTGGTTCCCTGGCAGAAGAACCTGATGCCAACTGGCTACAGCTTCCTGTCAGGGAGGTGTGGAGTGTAAAGGTCCCCCCTGAGCCTCCTTTTCTCCACGCTGAGCACCCCCTGCACACTTAGCCTCTCCCAGGACTTGAGTTCTTGAGCCTTTTCGAAATTCATCACCTTTCTGTGCTCCAGCATCTCCATGTGCTGCAGTGAGGGGTGCAAAACTGACACCAGGATTTCAGGTGCAGTGCCCACACAGCAGGGGGATGGTCACAGCCCTGACCCTGCTGCCAAGGCATTCCTGATCCAAGGCATTCCTGATCCAAGCAATTCCTGATCCAAGGCATTCCTGATCCAAACCATTCCTGATCCAAGCCATTCCTGATCCAAAACATTCCTGATCCAAAACATTCCTGATCCAAGCCATTCCTGATCCAAGCAATTCCTGATCCAAGCCATTCCTGATCCAAACCATTCCTGATCCAAACCATTCCTGATCGAAACCATTCCTGATCCAAACCATTCCTGATCCAAACCATTCCTGATCCAAGCTACTCCTGATCCAAACGATTCCTGATCCAAGCCATTCCTGATCCAAAACATTCCTGATCCAAAACATTCCTGATCCAAGCCATTCCTGATCCAAACCAGGTGCCACTGGCCCTCCTGGCCACTGAAGTCTGGCTGTGGTGGAGCCTTGGAACACACTTTCCATGACAGACTCTCAAATAAAAAGCTCCATCAAATGTAAGGAAACTTTGTCACTGTGGTACACTGTATTAATGCTTTCCACCACTTCATCCTGTTCACTCCTATTCCACTGATTGACTGAAAATTGCAGTCACCACTTCAGGGCAAAGCATTCTTCTCTCTCTGGAGACAGGGAGGGCTTTGCCTTTCTCAGAGGTTCCTGAATTATGCTGAGCTTCTGGGGAAGTGGAAGCAGCAATTAAGATTTGGTCACTGAAGCTTCCAGAGATCTAGACATTATTTGGACAGACAGCAGAATCAGCTGGAAAATAACCTTTCTTACACAATTTGGAGCATTAGAAAGCAGCCATTCTTTACCTGTGCCAGACACGCAGAAGGACATCTCCTTTAATCTGAGGTGTGTGCTGAAACTTTGCAACACAGAATTTATTCCATCATAATCATACATATTCATTACAACTTGCCCAAAAACCCACTGTTGCTCTCTTTGTGTGTTTCTCCATTGGTTCCAGCTACATTTATCATCC
>NW_026624074.1:10442-17501 GCF_030028575.1 Malurus melanocephalus | reverse complement strand
CCATTCAGATCAGTCCCAGCCCTCCCAGGGGCTGCACCCACAATGGACCATGGCTCACGGGTTTTTCACCCTTTCTCACTTTTGTCCATTTGCACATTGGGGCTGAATCCTCCAATTGCATCTCAGCCAATGCAGTCATTGACTCCAAGTTGGCTCCCCCAATTTTCTGTTGTTTCCATCTCTTGGGGCCTGGCACAGGGAGGTGTCCTTGAGTTTGGGGCTGCAGAGGAATTGTTTTGTGTAAAAATGAGAGAGCAGGAGCTCAGCCCTGTCTTTGGAGTCTGGAGTTAAACACTGAAGAATTATAGGATTACAGATACATGAAAAGTATAGACACTAAAATTGTAAGACATCATCTACTGTGTCTCAAATTAGTGATTATGACATCAGGGATCACCCTTTCATATTTTATGAAGTGACAGATGCCATCCGTGCATTTTGGCAAGAACAGGAGTCAAGTCACCAGAGATCAGCAGCAGGATTTCTGCTTCAGTTACAGAAAGACCAGAAATGAGCATTTTGAGAGTGGATAATAATGAAATTGGTTGGTGTGCTAGTTTGAAAGCAAACCAGTGGAGGAATTTATTCCACACAAATATGTTATGAGAGATTCCAAGTCAGAACTACAATTTAATGAGAAAATTAAAATAAAGGCAATAGTATAGAAATACCAGCTTAACCTGACAGTCAAAATACAACCTGACACCCTGTTGGTCAGGGTGGTGGTAGCAGTCCCATTAAATGGTGGCTGCAGTCCTGTTGGGATGATGGATGTGGTCTTGTCGATTGATGGGCTCGATTGATGGAGCCTCGGGTATTGACCTTCGCCTAAGGTGGCCTTCGCTTAATGCAGTGCCCAGTTTTTGAAGTTCCCCCTGCCTGGTGCCTTCAAGGGGATCTTCAGCAGTCCATTGCACCATTCTTTCCTGGCAGCTGGTGTGTGATAAGGAACGTGGTACACCCACTMAATACCATGTTCTCTAGCTCAGGTGTTTATAAGGCTGTTSTTGAAATGAGTTCCATTKTTCTACTCTGTTTCCTCAGGGGTGCCAGAGATGGCATTCAGACCCAAGATGGTGTTCCAGGCAGTAGTGTGAGGTGTCCAGGCACCCAGTGGTTTCTTCTACCATGGTCAGCACATAGCGCTTACCTCAGCGTGTTTAGGGAAGGCTGATGTAATCAATCTGCCATGATTCCCTATACCTATACTGTGAGCATCGTCCACAGTACCACAGAGGCTTTGTTGCCTTGAAAGGCCAGTTTTTAATAATGACACAGACACGGTWAAGGGGATAAAAAGGGTTTTACCTYGGTATTTGGGATCCCAGGYGCACAACTTGATGGCAGAATGCACACCCGTGTACAGCACGGATACAAGTTTTATAGGTTTCAGGAATTAGCATATCTATTTAGGATTTCCCAATAAGAAATTTCACAAATGGAGTGATGTCCCCCTATTCTAATGAATCCCCCCCTGGATGAGGTCAGAGCCATCCAGTTTACACAGGATGTTCYAGAGAGAAGGCTTCACCCAAGGCTGGAGCCTCGGGTTTAAGATAGCACAGGGCACACTGACTCCTTCCTCAGGATGTTTGGTCCCTCTGCCCAGCAGAACTCCTAAACTAAGCTGGAATATCAGGGTACAGGAATTACAAGCATGTGGGCTAAGGGGTGCAGGGGAATGCATAGAGGGTACAGAAAGTGTAAAAAGGAAAAGCAAAAATCATCAGGCCTCAGCTTCACTCACTTGGTCTGCTTGTTTGCAGTATACATGTCACAGCTGTGGATAACCTGTGAGATACTGCATATAATTAAGTCCCCCCCTCAGTCAGAGCCTGTCTTTGCATCTCTTCCCTGATGACCAGAGGCATCAGGGGCCCAACGAGCTAGAAATAATTTGTGCTGCCAATCAAGATCCACCTGTGATACTTTAACCTTGGTAGCTCAATCCACCTGCTCGTTGTTACGATGCTCTTCATTAACCCAACTCTTGGGTACATATGCATCTGCATGTTGGACTTTTGCAGTCAATCTCTCCACCTAGACAGTGATGTCCTGCCAAATTTCAGCAGCCCAGAAGGGCTTCCCTCTGTGCTTCCCATTGGCTTTTCTCCAGTGATCCAGCCATGCCCACAGAGCATTAACTACCATCCACAAGTCAGTGTAGAGGTTGAGCCTCAGCCACTTCTCTCATCCAGTGATACCCAAAGCCAGCTGGATKGCTTTAAGCTCTGCAAMCTGACTTGATCCACCTTGTCCCTCAGTGCCTTGTGCAACTCATCGTGTRGGGCTCCATATGGCAGYTTTCCATTTCCRATTTGCCCCTGCAATTTGGCAAGAACCATCAGTGAARAGGGTRTATCTTCTTTCWCTCTCTGGTAGCTCATTATATGGTGGGGCTTCCTTGGCATRTRTTACTTGCTCCTTCTSTTCTTGAGAAGATAGTCCAAARGTCTCACCTTCAGGCCAGTTCATTATGATTTCCAGAATCACAGGGTGATTGGGGTTTTCTTTCTGGGCTCGCTGTGTGATCAGAGCAATCCACTTGCTCCACATGGCATCAGTGGCRTGATGTGTAGAAGGAACCTTTCCCTTGAACATCCAGCTCAGTACTGGTAGCTGAGGTGCCAGAAGCAGCTGTGCTTTGATGCYACTTCTGAGGCAGCTYAAACCCYTTCATAAGCTACAAGAATCTCTTTCTCAGTTGGGGTATATCTGGCCTCTGATCCTTTGTATCCCAAAYTCCAGARCTCCAGCRGTCATCCTCAAGTCTCTCCAGGTCCTTTCTGCCAGAGGCTCCAGAACCGTTCTCTCCAGCCACAATGTAGAGCACATTCTTCACATCATACGCTGTTCTGACAGGCCCAAGGGCTACTGCATGGGCAATCTCCTGCTTTATTTGTTTGAATACTGGAAATCATTTCTGTTTCATGTCACGAGATAGAGAGGGCTTACAATCACACTGTAGTCTGGGATTTGCACCCTCCAAAAGCCGACAGCCCCTAGAAAAGCCTGTGTTTCCTTCTTGTTGGTAGGTGGAGACATAGTGGTAATTTTGTTGATTACCTCAGTCRGGATCTGGTGATGTCCAACTTGCCACTTGACCCCAAGAAACTGAATTTCTTGATCAGGTCCCCTAACCTTACTTCACTTAATGGTGAGAACAGCTTTCAGGAAAATTTGTATAATCTTGTCTCTTTCTTTCTATATGGCCCCATGTGCATGTGCCACCCCAAAATGTATTTTSAATCAGTCCAAATGTTAACTGGTTTTCCTTTACTCAATTCCGAAGCTCAGGTGTAATTAGTTCTGCTTTCTGGGCTGAAACATCGGAGGGGAGTGTTCCTGAGTCRATTCCCTCATGGTGTGGAGTCACTRCTTATCCTGAGTMAYTTTTCATTCTGGACACAGCTGCTCCCATCAGTAAACAATTTCCAATCAGGTCTTTCCAAGGATCTGTTTCCTAACTCAGGTCTGCTAGAACACACTTCTGTATTCTGTCAACAATCATGCTCTGGGGTTCCTTCTACTTGCTGGGCAGATAAGAACACAGCAGGGTTAAGGATAGAAGTTGTTTTGAGTGTCATAAGGTCTTGCTCCAACAAAACTACCTGGTTTAGCAAATGCACCATGTGTGGTACATAAACAACAGTGCTCTGTCCCAAAGTCAGTTCTTGAGCTTCCCGGATCAAGAGAAGAGCAACTGCTGCTGCCCTCAGAAAACCAGGCCAGCCTTGGCTGACCTTATTTAGTTATTTTGAAGAAAAGGGCACAGCCTTGCTCTGGTGCCCAGGAATTGTTACAGCACTCCCAGTGCTGGGTTTCATCTTTTATAGGGAAATAGTTCATGGGGTCTGGGAGCCCCAGAGTAGGGCCTGCATAAGGGCTCGCTGGAGTTATAGAACAGCAGCCTGTGAATCATCAGTCCAGGCTATAAAGTCCTTCTGAGCTGTGTTCAGGAGCTCACACAGAGGCTTTGCCAGCAGCCCAYAAATGCAGATCCACAGGTAACCCCATCTCTGTCCTGAGAAATGGACACAGCTCTCTCACCATTTGTGGCTGTGGGAGTCGGCAAATTGCTTCTTTTYATTCCTGTCCCAGCCTCCTTTGTCCTTGGGTGATTTTGAATTCCGAGCAGGTTACTGTGGTCCAGACTATTTGTGATTCATCTTTGCATACTCCATATCCATTTAATCCCAGAAAATTCAACAATGCATGTTCTGATCCCAACATTGCTCATTAGTTCAATGGCTGTCAGAATGTCATCTCCATTCTGTAACAAGATTTCAATAGGATTCTTCTTTTTTCATTCCTCCAGCTCTTTGTCCAGTTGATTTCTGAATATGGTGGGGCTATTTTTAAACCCCTGCAGTAGAACCCTCGAAGTCAGTTGAGTTCTTCTCCCTGGGTTTGGATTTTCCCCATTCAAAAGTGAAAAGCTCTTGATTTTCAGTACTCAAAGTGATACAGAAAAAGGCATCTTTCAAATCTGTTGTTGTGAAACATATTAATTTTTTTACTGAAGTTTGTTAGCAAGGTATAAGGATTTGCTAGTACTGGGTGTATGTCTTCTGCAATCTCATTCATGGCTCTAAGGTCCTATACCAGCTGGTAATCCTTTCCATTTGCCTTCTTATCTGGCAAAATAGGGATATTAAGTTTGGATTCACTTTCCTTCAATGGTACATATTTTATCAATTTCTCCACAGGGGATACTAACCCCTTACTAGTTTCTGTTTTCAAAGGGTATTGCTTTTGCCTTTCCACTCCCACTCCAGGTTTCAGTTTAATTCTAACAGGCTCTTCTCTTTGGGATCTCCCAGCACCTCCCCAGCCCAGAATATYAGAATCACTGCATCCTCAAGTGATACTGGCACATGGATCATGATCTATTTTGGAGACTGTAGTGCAAAAATAGAGACTTACACATGATTACATTCTGGAATAATAATTTTGCCTGTATTTTGCCATTTTTAAATTTCATTTCAGCATTTAGTTTTTCCAGCAGATCTCTCCCTGGAGAAGCTTTGGTGAACTGGGTAGATAAAAAAACTGGTGAGTCATTGGTCCATGGTTTTCCTAATTTAAAACAAATGGGCTTCAAAAGTAGCCTAGTTTCGCAATTCCCTGTTGCACCAACAATTATTATAGAATCATTTTCAAATTTCCTTTTACTGGGAAATCCTGTGGTACATCCCCCCTGCAGACCATGAGGCTCCCCTGATTTGCTGTGACAGAAGCCTGGATTTTTTACTGTTTAACAAACATGCTGACACAATTTCTAATTTCATTCTTCTGTTGGCCTTCTCCCAAAGCCTGACCAGGGCTCAGAGGAAAACAACAGATTTGTTTTTAATACTACACCCCCCAATTAGGCCAGATGTGGCCTTGTCAGTTTTCTAGACAGGGAAAGGTAAACACATGTTTTACTAATAAATGATCACACGTAACAACACGTGACATGAGCAAATGTAGAGATAACATTTGGTTGGAAAGTTCATCTACAGTTCAAGTGTGGCTCAGGAGCTGTTGTTCAGGTCTTGGAATTTCAGTTGTAGCCATTGACTTCCAATTATTAAGGTCTGTTAATTGGAAATGGCATTTTTTACTGTGAGTGGATCATCTGCACCCTCCACCTGATGGAGGGGAGCTACTGTCAAATCTCTGTGCTTAGCTTTAACTCTCCCTAAAACCATCTGCACCCTGACACATCATATCCATCCTCTCTGTCTTCTCCTCTGCCACTCAACACATCCTTTATCTTCTCCTCTCTTTCTTGATACATGTTCTGTATCTCTTTTATCTTCTCCTCTGCCCCTTGTTGCATCCTCTCTATCCTCTTTATCTTCTCTTCTAGAGATGCTAAATCTGCCTTTTTTTTTGTGCCAATTCCCTCACAGTATCAGCCCCATCCAACCTGCAGCTAGGGCTGACCAGAATATCTAAATCGTCCTCCTGATGGGGGAGAGTTTAGAACAAATTTGTCCTATGCTGCTTATGGAACGCTGTTTTAACTGTTTCCTTGATTCACCTCTTCAAGAGGCAGCACAAAATGCTGGGGGGATTGTTCCAGAATGTTCCAGAATGCCCCTTTTAGTTAGTCCAATACCCATCTCCAAATAGTAGATCCAAAATGTTACAATACAGATACAAATACAAATATAAAACAATTAGCAATCAATAAAAGCAAATTCTGGAATACCAAAAATCTACCCACTGTACTGGAAGATTCATACATTTCAAGTGGGCAGGAGTCCCAAAAGAATGCCTTATTATCRAATGGGGTCTTACTTGTGTCCCAGACTGGTCTGAGGGTCTGTGGTCTTCCCCAGGAAATTCCCAGTGCCAACATGAAGATCCAGAAATCCCTTGGATCCCTGGGAGATCAGGCAGAGTGTGCCATTGGGAGCTGCCAAAAATCATACTGAAAATGGCCAGGTAGAAACTAACATAATCTGGGTATTAGAAAGCAGCCATTTTTTTTATTGTGGCATGCTGGGCACTCAGGGGATCCTTCTTCYATTTGAGTGTGACCAATACTGGATKAACAGAGATTTTATCACACACTCTTATTACATACCCATCAGCTATCCTCACCTCCTTGACTTTATTTGATATGGTCACACMCCTTATCAGAAGTCCTGTATGGTTCTTTGGGGTCTGTCTTCAATGTCCAGTGTCCTTTTTAGGAGGCTGTTCTTCAACCCCTGATTCTGAGTATGCACAGTACCATTATTTTGCATAATTTCTGCCTTGCCAGCCTTGCAAAGCTGAGCTGGTGTCCTGCTTGCATTTGGCATGACTTCTGTTTGCCAGAGATCATCTATGTATTTCTTGAAGTCTGTGCTGTTTTGTTYTRCYGTCTTYGRGAAGAATAAAATGCTKTTCTGTTCTGCTGCCCTTAATAAAACTGCTRTCTCATGGACTGCCCAGAACAGAGACCCAAAGTGCTGGGGACACACCTCGCCAAGGATGGGCCTCCCCAGTGCAGCTGAAGACAGAAGGGTGAGAAGCTGTGAAGACACAGCTGATGTGGGGATCTTTTCCCAGGGAATGACC
>NW_026624074.1:0-9727 GCF_030028575.1 Malurus melanocephalus | reverse complement strand
GAGCGCCGCCGGTAGCGGGCCATGCTGCCGCGGGCGGGTGCGGGAGCGGCGCGCCCGCTTTTATAGCGGAGCGGGGACAGACCCCGGTGACGCTACACGTGCGAGGGACCGACATCAGCAGCGAGGTCACAATGGGCAGGGGACAGTACTTTGTTAGAGGAGAACTTTGCAGAGCCGATCTCGCCGGTGAGTTCACAGCAGACCGGGTGGAGCCCTTTGTGACACCAGAGATTCATGCAGCCAACATCACCAGTGAGGTCACAGTTGGCTGGAATGGAACCACCTGAGATGGCAAAACTTTGCAAAGCTGATGTCATTCTGTGAAGTCACAGTAGACCATGGGAAGCATTTTGTAATGCCAGAACTTCGAAGGAAAAACATCACCAGTGGCATCACAGTTGGCAGGATGGAACCCSTTCTGATAGCAGTGCTTGGCACAGCCARCATCACCRGTGAGGTCACAGTGGCCACACCTCCGGTGTCTCTGGTACCCAGGTGATGCCCAGCAGGGACCAAGATGCTGTAATTTGAAATCTGTCCTTGTTGCTCACAGGGTGGGTGCCCCACCTTATAACTGTGCCAATGAAACAACTTCTGCCTGGAACATCCATAGCTGGGTAATTCAGAGAAGTCTGTCTGCCAGCAGCATTCCCCTTTTTTACCTCTCCCATAGCAACTTATTCTGGATTTCAAAATTATGGACAAAGTGCATTGGGCTATCARAAATCTCTGSTTTCATTCCTCAGCTTCYCTGRAATTGAAGGATCTTCTGGGCATGCCTGGATATTTTCTCCCAGTTGCCTTCGCTCATTGCCAAAATCCTCCAGCATCGCGATGTTTGTATCTACTAATTGCTTTGAGTTACACAAATCAACACCCATTTCAATTAAAGAATTTAATTTGATGCMAATTGCTACACCTGCAGTACTAATATCTTGAACTATCATTTTCAGTTWAAAAGTTTCTTCAGATTATTACAACAGTGCTAAAAATAAACAAATAAATACCAGCTACAACTGTGCTGGTGGTGGCCTCAGTAAAAAGCCCCTAAATTCTCAGAGTAGTGACACTTTCACTTCCTCTGGAAGAGCTGGGAAAGCCTCCCTCCCTGGCAGAAATCCGGAAGCAGCTTCCCTTGTCCTGGGAGGGTCTGGAGGACGAGTCAGGTAAAGGGACACTGAGTCAAGATAAGCTATGTGCACTTCTCCCTTGATAGCAGTTGGACTTCTCTCAGGGGCTATAAAATCACAGATCCTCTCAAGGAGGCTTAGAAAGAAGAAAGACCTCACAAGTTCCTGGGCTTTCAAACAATCAAGAGCTTGTCTACTTAGCTCTTACTTCCCCGTTCCTTCCTGCAGAAAAATGGCCTAACTTGCAATTCTTTGGCAGGAAACCACTGCCAGAAGCCTCCTTGGCTGGTCCTTTCCCTTCTGGCACACAAGTGACAGGTGCTGCAGTTGTCCCTGCAAACGGCTGACCCCTCTTCTCCATGGACCCAAAGATGTTCAAACCCCACGCCACCCAACCCCCAAGCCCTCAGGTAACCCCATCTCACCGTTCAGTGGCTCAAGGGTAGGAGCAGCAGGTCCCTGCTCAGGGATGAATCCAGRTGCTGTTGAGAGTGGCTGGAAGCRGGGTTTGGCACCTCCARGCCRCTTGGCACRTTCTCCTTGTGGYCCCTCTTCCATCTCTTGGTGTCTGCAGGGACCTCAGGGTGCTCAGCAGCAGTCAGGGCTGCACGAGGAGCTGTATCCCCACAGCACTGCCACCATNCAAACAGGTTTGAGTTTGGTAATTTTTTCTGCCTCTAAAAGTAGACAAGAGAGTTCACACCTTTGCTGTGAACACACCTTTGCCTTGAACTTTCCTTACTCTCTTCAAGTCAAACAGGTTCACAGAGGACATTTGGCTACTGCTGAGGGCACAGATCCTGGATTTTGAGCACCCACAAAAAGATGTCCTTGGTCATCAGACTTATGACAGGAAAAATGTTATCCAAGAAAAACCAGAAACAAGCTGAATTCAGGCACTGCTTCACCCTCCATTAAACCACAAAGCTCCCCCTACCCTTCTCATTAATACAAACACAGAAACACTTGGTTTGCAAACTTTAACTGTTAATAGAAATGATTTTGCTTCCCTGCTCTCTCTCAGGACAGGTGTAAATTCTTACTACATGCAGGTAGCAAGGTATGGCCTTTGCTTCCACCAGGCAATGGCTCCTGGCCTAGCAATGCAGAGGGATTTGCAGGAGTAGGTGGAGCACATTCTGTGCTGGGACAGTGTGAAGTTCTGCCAGGATGAATCAGTGCGAGGTCTGTGCAGCTTTGCACCTCTGTCAGGGTTAAGGAAGTACAAAAAGCTCAGTAAGACCCAAGTGTTTGCCCAGCCAATGTAATGAAAATACATCTGCTAAAAGCAGCACGTGCCTGGAACATCCTTAGCTGGGTAACTCAGAGAAATCCATCTGCCAGCAGTGTTCCCCTGGAGTTGTTCCCCTTTTTACCTCTCCCACAGGAACTTGTTCCGGATTTTAGAATTATTGACACCGCGCATTGGGCTATCAAAAATCTCTGATTTCATTGTCTAGCTTTTCTGAAGCTGAAGGATCTTCTGGGCATGCTTGGATATTTTCCCCCAGTTGCCTTCCCTCTTTGCCAAAATCCTCCATCATCACAATGTTTATATCCACCTGGCACGTTCTCCTTGTGGTCCCTCTTCCATCTCTTGGTGTCTGCAGGGACCTCAGGGTGCTCAGCAGCAGTCRGGGCTGCACGAGGAGCTGTATCCCCACAGCACTGCCACCATTGTCACCTGCCAGGGCTGGCCCAGCTTGGGCATTTGGCCACTTCCTCTGGCGCAGGGCAGCCCTCSTGGCCAGGCAGAGCAGGTGCATTTCTGGGGAGCAGAGGGAATATGGGGTCAGGATTGACCCTCGTGCACGCTGCCCTTGGGCACCAGCTGTGCTTCTACCAGGACTGTGAGAGATGGCCACAAAGGCAGATCTGCCATGGCAATTTGAGGCTGCTCTCTAAAGAACACAAATCCTTGCAGTTTTCCAAACAGTAAAGTTTTGAAGTGTCCCCATAAAGTCTCAGCACTCGCAGTGCAAATGACACCCATGAGAGATTCCAAAACAGTCCCAGCTCACACAAAGAAGCCCAACCCCATTCTTGTCCTGTGCTGACAGAGCCCCCAGTCCTCACTGAAATAGCTGGAGCTGAAGGTGCTGTGAGCTGAGTCGTGAGCCACAGCTCCATTCCTGGGATCCAGCAACTCCCTCTGGAGTGAGCTACAGCTCCTCTAACTCTGCCATCAGCTCTGGGAGGAGCAGCTGGCAGGGAAAGAGCTCCTGCGAGGCCAGCACGCTGCACCAGCTTTACTCAGCAATGATCCAAAGTGCTCCCTCTCTCCTCAGAGCTCTTGCTAAGCTGGGGACATTTAGGATTTTCCTTTAGCTACTGGATTTGAGATTTTTTTGGCCTCAGCTATTCTGCTGCTTGTTTATCTTCTGTGTCTCAGGATAGGTATCAGTGCACTGGTGCCAAATTTAGGTAGTGATTTGAGGCAAGGAGTTTGGACCTTTGCACTGGCTCCATCATTTTGGTGGGTTTTTTCCTGTTGCTGCAACAATCTCCTCACTCATGCTGCCTCTGTAGCACTGTCACCTGCAGCAAACATGTCCATGGACCCCAGCTCAGAATTGGGACAGAGGAGTTGGTGACACAACTGCCAGAAAGTCGGGGTCACTCCCTGGGCTGTTGTCACAGCACAGGACCCGGTGTCACTGCCTCTGGAGGAGTATGGGGGGCAGTGCTCTGGGAGGTGGCACCAGCGCAGGATTTGAACAAAAGGCACAGGAATCTCTGGCCCTGCAGACAGGAACTGAACTCCTCTGATGTCCCCTCCTGTCCCAGTCGGGCTCAGAGCAGCCCTCTCACACCTCTCCCAAGGATGTGGGCTCTCCCCTCACCAGGCTGCGTTGGCTCCAGGCCACTGTTCCTGTTGTTTGTGTTTCCAGGCAAAGCTGGTTCACAGGCTGCTGTCCTGCACACTCAGGGGCAGCACTGACATCCTCCTTTAGAGGGAAAACATAATCAAGTACACCAGAGACCACTTGCTATTTTCTTGCAATCACTTCAGGCACACCGTTCTGTTCTTCTCCACTCTCAGAGGATGTGTAACACCAGGGGAACACTGCCCTGATGGTTCACATGAGAAATATCTTCAGGTCCGAATTAAAGCTGTAAAAGTGAATCTCAAGCTCTCCCAAAATGACCCCTTAGGCCACACATGAACTCAGAAAACCCGAATACACCAAGTGAGGGCTCATGTGCTCACACTCTGACCCTGGCCTATCCCAGGAGCTGTAAGAAATCTGCCAGCAGAAATCCAGGTGCTCTCCTTGTTCCCAGCACGGGTGAGCAAGGACAGATCTCGCTCCAGGCGCTGCCCAGGGCCGTGAGCTGCAAACCCACAGGCCAACCACACATTTCTGGCTGGGAACCTCACCCCACCCCACCCAGCTGCTCAGATGTTAAATTCCAACGTGCTGCTCTCTGGAGCCCTCTGCTGCTGCTCCAGACGGAGTTTGCACACAAACCCGCACTGAACTCGGCTATTTCCAGGAGCAAAAATCTATAGGGTAAAAACCCCCAAAAAGCTGGATAACCAAGTTATGTTTCTGTTCCACTGAGGCAGTAAAGCCCCTGGAACTGATCTTCAGACAGAAAGGTGTTCTCACTATGACCTCTTCTAGAACATTCATCTCATGTGCCATCGCCTGTGCGTCAGAACCCTAAAGATGAATGATTGGTCAGAGCCTGCAAAGTTTCCTTCACTCGAGGAAAGAAAAGCTGTTGAAAATTGTATGAGAGAGAGTTACAGCAGTCCAAAGGCATCACGCTTGGGAGTAAAATATGGGCAATTCCAAAATATTCCACTCCCTGCCTTAAGTCTGCCTTCCCCCATAATAAATATTTACTAGGCAAGAGATCTGCAAATTAACAGGTGTACAAAGACTTTCACTTGTACAATAATATGCAAAAAGTGTGTGCTATAAATATATCTTCACTGAATAATTTTCCATGAAAATTTCCTAACTTGGCCAATACAGGCTTTACCAAGCAAACCTTTACTGACCATTAAAAACGGAATTTAAAAATTACTGCAAGAAGCCTCTCAGCCCAGACCCCAGCACTGCATCGAGCAGACTTACCTTCAAAAAGGTGGCTATTGCAGGGTGGGGCAATGAAAGCTGCTCTTCAGTGTCTGACACAACTTCAGCATCTGCTGAGCTTAGGCTCATGGCTGTGGGCTGCTCYGGTGGGGCGACTGCAGGCAGTCCACAGTGCCTTCAGATCCTCTGTGCCACTGTCGCTCTCAGTGCCACCCAGCCGCAAGTACCCTCAGATCCCCAGTGCCACCATGGCCCTCAGAGCCCCAGTGCTCTCAGTGCCACCATGGTTCTCAGTCACCCTGCCCTCAGTGCCCTCAGAGCTCCAGTGCCACCATCGCTCTGAGAGCCTCAGGACCACTATGGCCCTCAGTCACCCAGTGCTTTCAGTGCCACCATCGCTCTCACACACTCAGCCCTCAGAGCTCCAGTGTCACCATCACTCTCAGTGCCACCATTGCCCTCAGCCGCCCAGCTTTCAGCACCCTCAAGGCTGCCATTCCTCTCAGACCCCCAGTGTCGCCATTGCCCTCAGAGACCCAAGGTCACCATCGCCCTCAGTCACCCAGCCCTCAGTGCCCTCAGAGTCCCCAGTGCCACCATCGCCCTCAACCCCACAGCCTTCAGCCCCCTCATCACCACCATTGCCCTCAGCTTTCAGTCCTCAGTGCCCTCAAGGCTGCCATAGTGCTCAGAGCCCCAGTGCCACCATCGCCTTCAGACCCCCAGTGCCCTCAGTGCCACCATTGCCCTCAGCCCTGCAGTGACACCACTGCCCTCAGTGCCACCAGTGCCCTCAGTGCCACCTTTGCCCTCAGCCCCCCAGTGACACCACTGCCCTCAGTGCCACCACTGCCCTCAGCCGCCCAGCGTTCAGCACCCTCAAGGCTGCCATTGCCCTCAGACCCCCAGTGCCACCATCGTCCTCAGAAACCCAGTGCCACCATCACCCTCAGTGCCACCATCACCCTCAGCTGCCACGCCCTCAGCGCCCTCAGTGCCACCATCGCGTGCACTCCTCACACCCCTCAGTGCCACCATTGCCCTCAGAGTCCCCGGCACCGCCATTGCCCTCAGTCCCCGCCATCTCCCCAGTCCCCGCCGTCTCCCGCCATCGCTGTGTCCCCCCTCAGTCCCGCCGCGCCCCTCAGCTCCCTCTGTCCCCTCAGCTCCCTCTGTCCCCTCAGCGGCTCCTCTTCCTCTCAGCCTCCACAGCTCCCGCAGCTGTCCCCGGCCCCTCAGCCTCACCGTCTCTTTTCGGGCTCCCCGGTGCCGTTCCCGTCCCTCTCCGCCTCGGTGACAGCGGCAGCTCCCGCCGGGTCCCGGGGCTGGGGGGGATCCTGGGCTGGATCTGGGGAAAAAAGGGAGGAAACGAACGAGTGGGAAGGGCTGGGTGTCACTGAAGGAATGCCACTGCATCCCACTTCAAGCGGAGGGGGCTCGGGGGCTTAACGAGACTGTGATTCCCGCTAATCATTCTGGCATCAGGATTTTCTGCCAGGGAACAAGCTGCGGGATGAGACGAAAGTGCTGAGTTACACCAGGGGAGGTTTAAGTTGGCTTAGGAATGTGGTTTCCTCATGGTATGTGTTGTCAAACATTGGAACAGACTGTGGTGGTGTCACCATTCCTGAGGGGATTTAAAAAAGGAGTAAACGTGGTACTTGGGGATTTAGCTTAGTGATGAGATTGGTAGTTTTGGGTCAAAGTTTGGATTGGATGACCTGAGAGCTCTCAGTAGACCTCCATTCTGTGTTCTGTACATTTGGGGATTCAGGGCTGCACCACCTCCACAACAGAGATTTGACAGTGACGGGCACTTAGTGACATTGCCCTCCCTGCAACCTCCAGGTGCCCATTTTTTGCTCCCAGTGGGTTTTGAAGAGAAACAGCACGCGATGTTCAGTTCTCCACATGCGGGGCCCCTATGTGACACTTTGTACCCACGCAGACCGACCACAGAAAGCTATGGACGAGTCTGGATCTCGAGGCTTTTCTCTCCTCGGATAGGAGTCCCGTTTGTGAACGGCTCGTTGTGGAACGGAGCCGCGTGATGCACACGGGCTGAGGCATAATGGCACCCATGGACACGCAGGGACAGCCATGGACTCGCCGGGACAGCCACGGACACGCAGGGACAGCTACGGTCTCGCAGGGACAGCCACGGACTCGCAGGGACAGCCATGGACTCAGGGACAGCCACGGACTCGCAGGGACAGCCATGGACACGCAGGGACAGCCATGGACTCTCAGGGACAGCCACGGACTCGCAGGGACAGCCATGGACACGCAGGGACAGCCATGGACTCGCAGGGACAGCCATGGGCACTCAGGGACAGCCATGGACACTCAGGGACAGCCACGGACTCGCAGGGACAGCCATGGTCACTCAGGGACAGCCATGGTCACGCAGGGACAGCCATGGACTCGCAGGGACAGCCATGGTCACGCAGGGACAGCCATGGACTCGCAGGGACAGCCATGGACACTCAGGGAGAGCCACGGACTCTCAGAGACAGCGATGGACACTCAGGGACAGCCATGGACACGCAGGGACAGCCATGGACACTCAGGGACAGCCATGGACTCGCAGGGACAGCCATGGACACGCAGGGACAGCCATGGACTCGCACGGAAAGCCATGGACACTCAGGGACAGCCATGATCACTCAGGGACAGCCATGGACTCGCACGGAAAGCCATGGACACTCAGGGACAGCCACGGTCACGAAAGTTCATGTACCAACAGTCACAGAGACGCGCCCTCATGAGCATTGCTGGCCTTTATTGGCCTTCCCGGTGCCTCGCCACGGCCGCTCTCTGCGCGCTCCTCGGACCGTGCGAGGCCGAACCCCGCGCTCGGCTCAGCGGCGGCGGCGTCTGCGGCGGCTGCTGCGGCGGCGGCGGTACCGGGAGTAGCGGGAGGCTCGGCGGCGCCGGCGGTACCGGGAGCGGCGGGAGCGGCGGCGGCGCCGGCTGCGGCTCCGGCTGCGGCTGCGGCTCCTGCGGGAGCGCCGGCGGTAGCGGGCCATGCTGCTGCGGGCGGCTGAGGCAGCGGCGCGCCCGCTTTTATAGCGGGGACCCACTGTGACCTCAGCGGGGACGTCGCCTCTGCGAAGCTCTGGCGTCACAAAGGGCTCCACCGCACTCTCACTCCTGTGTCACGACACTTGGATTCCTTTGGAATGAAATCCGTATTTGCATAGAACTTCTGTGCTACTTGACCCTTCCGTAACAGCAGTCAGCTTTACAAGAAAAAGAAGAAAAAAAGAAAAAAAAGAAAAAATATTACATCATTTGGTTTTGTGATCAGTCTCTTATAGGATTGGTTAAACGCTTATGCTGAAATGTTGTTGCGATGTGGAAATGAAATATAATAATTTGTTACGTAGAGATCTCCCCTCACTGGTGAAGTTAATCTGTCGGGTGCGTTTTAAGTTTCAGGAGAAAAGCCAGGAAGGACAAGAGTGTCAGAGCCATGGCTTGGTGGGAGCAAAGGGGGCTCAGCAGGTTTGGGTGGCAGGGAGCAGGGGGCTGGGGACACCCAGTATGTCCCCAAAGCCTCTCTGACACTGGCACTGCAGAAAGCAATGAGCCCATCTGCCCCCAGCACTGAAGGCATGGGGGTCTCTGCTCTTGCGTGGGGTTAGAAACCCCCTGGGCATCTGCTCTGGCAAAAGGGACTTCAGGGAGCCTCTTCACTGCTGTGCAGTCCTCCTGCTCCTGCTGATTATACTTGAGATTTCAGTGCCTGAGACAGAGATGAAGTGCCCAAAATCTCCTGCTGAACAGCAGTAGTTTGTCCTGACAAATAACACACAGAATAGAAATTTACAGTTCCCCTGAAGGTGCTGGATAGAGCTTAAAGACTGACTGTCAAAGAAGAGAAAATAATCATCCTGGTATGCACACAGGATGATAAATGTAGCTGGAACCAGTGGAGAAACACACAAAGAGAACTACAGCGGTTTTCTGGGGAAGTTGTAATGAATATGTATGATTATGATGGAATAAATTCTGTGTTGCAAAGTTTCAGCACACACCTCAGATTAAAGGAGATGTCCTTCTGTGTGTCTGGCACAGGTAAAGAATGGCTGCTTTCTAATGCTCCAAATTGTGTAAGAAAGGTTATTTTCCAGCTGATTCTGCTATTTGTCCAAATGATGTCGAGATCTCTGGAACCTTCAGTGACCAAATCTTAATTGCTGCTTCCACTTCCCCAGATGCTCAGCATAATTCAGGAACCTCTGAGAAAGGCAAAGCCCTCCCTGTCTCCAGAGGGAGAAGAATGCTTTGCCCTGAAGTGGTGACTGCAATTTTCAATCATTCAGTGGAATAGGAGTGACCAGGATGAAGTGGTGGAAAGCATTAATACAGTGTACCACAGTGACAATGATTCCTTACATTTGATGGAGCTTTTTATTTGAGAGTCTGTCATGGAAAGTGTGTTCCAAGGCTCCACCACAGCCAGACTTCAGTGGCCAGGAGGGCCAGTGGCACCTGGTTTGGATCAGGAATGGCTTGGATCAGGAATGTTTTGGATCAGGAATG
>NW_026624073.1:98162-191045 GCF_030028575.1 Malurus melanocephalus | reverse complement strand
TCTGCCCTCGCCTGCTGGGGCATCCCACACCCACTGCAAGAGGGACCTGGAGGGGCTGGAGCGTGTCCAGGGCAGGGAATGGAGCTGGGGAAGGGTCTGGAGCCCCAGGAGAGACTGAGGGAGCTGGAAAGGGGCTCAGCCTGGAACAAAGGAGGCTCTGGGGGGACCTTGTGGCTCTGCACAACTCCCTGACAGGAGGGGACAGCCGGGGGGGTCGGGCTCTGCTCCAGGGAACAGGGACAGGAGGAGAGGGAACGGCCCCAGGATGGGACAGGGAGGGTTTAGGTTGGATATTTGAGAAAATTTCTCCATGGAAAGGGTTCTCCAGGCCTGTCCCAGCTGCCCAGGGCAGGGGTGTGTCCCCATCCCTGTGTGCTCAGTAAATCTGTGGATGTGGCCCTTGGGGACACGGGGCAGTGGTGGCTTTGGCAGTGCTGGGGGAATGGACCTCTATGGTCCTGAGGTTTTCCCAGCCTTCATCATTCCATGATTTTCTGTTCCTCTCTTCTGCATTTCCCTGGCTCCGTGCAGGGTTGGAGCAGGAGGAGTAAATCAGGGATTATTTACAGAATCATGGAATTGTTTAGTTTGGAAAAGCCCTCCAGGACCATCGAGCCCAACCATCCCCAGCACTGCAAGGCCACCACTGCCCCGTGTCCCCAAGGCCACATCCCATTGCCTGAATGTTGTTCTGCTGCTGTTGTCGTTCATTTAGGCAAAGCAAAATGCTCAAATGTATTTAGGATTTCTAGACCTGACCCTATAAATGCATTTTAAAGGAATTTTGAACCACCCTTAACTTTCTGCGCCGTCCAAAGCAGCTTCCCAATAAACCCTGTGTTTGTAACCTGAAATTCCCTGGCAGGAGTCCATTTAAACAGCTGTCACCACCCCATAATTATCATCTGCCACAGACTAATATTTACTTTTTTAATTCATTTCAAACCCCTTTGTTTCACTGTGTACAAATTAAGAACTAAGTGTGGTGTGCTGGTCCCTGAATGCGTGATTGCAATTAAGGTGGTGCCTTGCAGAAATAATACACGGAGGGTTAATTTGGACCACGAGCTGCTTTTCATTCTGCTTTTGTGTTTCTCTACAAGTGAATTATCCGAGGGTGGCGCTGAGAAAACCACAGTTCTTTGTAGCTGAGCTCTAAGGTTGTGTTTTTAATGGGAGTGTTTTTAATGAGGGCTCAGAGCCTGAATTGTTGATGCAAAGCAGATGAGTTCTGTTTGCTCATTCTGTGAGAGGTGAGAGGCTCTGAGCGGTGCTTGTGGCCCCAGTCCTGAACTTTCCTAAAGCAAATTAGGGAATTTCTGATGGAAATGGCAGCACCTGAAGAGTTCAGTCACAGGAGGTCTCTGCACAGGTCTCTGTTTTTCTGTTTTCAGCAGCATTTGGCTCTTAAAGATTTGATGATGCCTTGGGAATAAAAATGTGATATATAAAAATATTATCTGTTTTGTCACGAAATACAAATGTGAGTGAATGTAACCTAAATGAATAATTCCCTGTCACAGAACAGAATTGGAGTGGTGCCAGCATTTCATTCCCAGTCTTGGACTAAATCACAATTTTTGAGGCCCATTTGCACCTTTAAATGCTCTGTGGGGTCTAGAAGAAGCATCTAACTTTTAAATATGAATAAAATGAGAATTTCCAAGTTTTAATACAGCAAAATTAATCTGAAGGTAGATACAGGTTTTTTAAAAAACCCAAACTCTTTACTGTTTACCCCAGTAAAATTTAAATTACTCAACATAAACAGCAAGGGAGAGAGGCTTCAAAAAATGAGAGAAAAGGAAAAAGTTCTTAAAATTAGGAGGAAAAAAATCTCAGTTGACATTTTTAGGGGAAAAAAATTGCTATAATTTGTGAAACACTTATTGCATGTTGTCTTTTAGAAATACTGTTTTTAACTGTATTTAAACCAGGAAGAAAAAGTTCGTTTCCTGATTTATCCATCCCTAATTCTTAAGCAGTGACTCTCAAACCACTTGGGCCTCTGGGTGTGATCAAAAGCAAAAGATTTTGAAGGTTTTTGTGTGGCTCTTGTGACACTATAAATGATCCCAGGTTTGTGTGCTGCCACTTTTGCTCTCCTTTGGGCTCAGTTTTCAGGGATCAGCATTTGGGTATTGCTGATGTTAAAGGTGGAATTGCATAAAACCTGGACAACCTGTGTGTGCTGTTCTGCTTTTCATTTCTCTGGAAAAAAAACCCAGGAAATGGTGCTTTTTACCTTACATAAACCTTTGATCCCATTGATCAGTGCTGGCCCACATCACTCCTGCCTGGTGCCAGCCTTTCCATAATTTCTGCTGCAGATGGAGCTGAAAATTCTGGCAAATCTGCTCTGCACAAGCATCGATATCAGTTGGAAAAGCAGATTTTTCCTTGCCCTTCCGGAGTCATTGGATCCCTCTGTTTCCCAGTGTTGTTCCCTGATCCCACTGAGCTTATTCCTGGTTTTGTTAGTCCTCCATCCCTGACATCCTGGTGTTGAGTGCTGCCCATCCCACAGGGATTTGGCTGCTCAAACCTCAGCACCAGCCAAGGAGAAGGAATTCTGGGTTGGTTTTGTGAGAATCTGTGGCTCAGATGTGCTGGAATGGTGAGCCTGGARCAACCTGGGCTAGGGAAGGTGGCCCTGCCCATGGGATGGGATCATCTTTAGGGTCTTTTCCAACCCAAACCTTTCTGGGATTCTGTAATATAATCCTATCAAGTGAGGATTATATTATTAAATGATGGCTTTAGGTGTTACTCAGTATAACAGCATTGGTTAAAAACAATAATAAAAATCAAGGTGAACATTTGGTTTGGATGGATTTTCTGGGTGAGAAAATCTGTCAGGGCTAATCTGAATTGTTCCCCACTTTGCTTTTTTTTTTTTTGCTTCTATGAGCCCATCAAATAATTGCAGTCTACTCCAAGAGAAGCTGCTGGCTTTCAGTGCCATTGGCATTATAAATTATCCATCTGGAGAGAGCCAAACTGTGTAATTCAGGCCAGGGGAGAACATAAAAGGAGCATAAATGGTGCAGAAATGTTTTTTGGGCCTGGTGCCCAGCTCTGCTTTGCCCCAGTGCTGGAGAACCAGGCCAGGGACATTGATTTCTGTGGCGGGACTGCCTGGTTGTCTTGTCCTTGTGAGGCTCAGGAATGTTTTTCCATGTGGGAATTGCCTTCCCTGGCACTTTACCCCCCTGTGTGCTGTGGGGTTGGTGCTGCTCCAGTGTGCTGTGTCCTGCTGTGCTGCTGGAGTCAGGAGCTTCCCAAACAAGGGTCATTCCCAAATTCCAGCCAAACCAGCCTTCATGGTTTTGGAGATGCATTTATTGCCGTGTACACATTAAAACAAAATTTTCCATGGCATGGAAAAGTGAGGATTCCCCCAAGAGCAGCTGTACCTGGAGGTGTTTCACTGTCTCAAATTCAGTTCTCAGAAATCAAATTTTAGTCTTGTAGTGCTCTGAAGTATTGTTTGTGTTTCAAAAGCCAGAGAATTTCCTGTCGTTTTAAAAATCGTTTATCCATGCAGCATAATTTAGTAGCTTAAAGAGCTTTCTTGGGATTAGCAGAGAGAGTGAAATTAAAGTATTGCATAAAAGAAATTGCAGAGAACCTGATTTCATTGAATCCCACAATGGTTGGGTTGGGAGGGACTTCAAAGCCCACCCAGTGCCACCCCTTCCATGGCAGGGACACCTCCCACTGTCCCAATGTCCAGCCTGGCCTTGGGCACTCAAAGGGATCCAGGGGCAGCCACAGCTTCTCTGGGCACCCTGTGCCAGGGCTGCCCACCCTCCCAGGGAAGGATTTACATCCACAATTACATTTCATGATTTGTTTTATATAAACCACTCTTGATCCAGGCCGTTGTCCCATTGACACACTTGGCCGTGGTTTTGTGACCCCGGCTGTGTTTCCTCTCAGGCTTTGATTTCCCCAGGCAGAAGCTGATCCCAGCTGTGAAATTCCAGCAAGGATTGGCACATCTGAGCCAGCACCAAATCCTGGCCTTGAGCCCACGCAGGGGCTGCTCTTGGTGGGATCCCTGCTTAGAGGATATTCCTTGGTGGGATCCCTGCAGATGGAGCTGCCTGTGGGGTCAGGAATGTCCCTAAAACAGAGAAAAACCCCACTGTTGATGGTATTCTGTGCCTTGCAGGGCTGGTTTTGTGCTGATCATCTGTGACTGTTCAGGGTGCAGTTCCTCATGTGCAGGATGGTTTAACCCTTCCCACAGCAGCCAGAAATCCTGCTCAGAGCCAAAAGGGCTGCCTTCCCTTCATCCTGGGGGATTGCAATCCCAGCAGCTATTGAAGCATCCCATTGTAGCCTTTATCCCATTGCTGTCTCACTGCTTCCCTGAGCATCAGGCAGGATACTCTTGGGATACTCTGAGGATGAGGTGGGAGGAGCAGCAGAGCAGGATCCTGCACAGAGGTTAACAACTGGGCAGGATTCTCATTTGTCCCTCCTTCACATACCCCACTGCCTCCCTCAACCCTTTTGTGTCACTTTAATATCCGAGAGCCACCCTTGGGATCAAACACAGGCTTACCTAAAGCTGCAGGAAGATTTTTTCCCCCCTTTGCCAGCATTAGTGTTCCCCTCACAAAGCTGCCAGCCGTGAAAGCAGCCGTGGCACAGCAGCTGCTGCGCTTTATCCCGCTCATCTCGTCCAAGAAATCCCATTTTAACCTCTTCCCAGGGACTCTCTGTCATGTGTGTCTGCTGGAGAGATGGAGCCTGGTTTTGTGAGTGTTCAGCTCTGCTGTGCTTGTGATTGCTTGTGTTGGAAAATCAGAGGTGTAGGGATAATTCAGCTCCCATAGGGACTTTCACAATGAACTTCACATTTTGGGGGAAACTCCTGCAAATGGAATTTCTGTGCACACCTGAGTGGTGACCCCAGCACTTATAACCCAACCTTTAGATTTCTCCTTCACCTGCAGATTGCTTTCTTTTTCCTCATTGCTATTCCCTGGTGGAGGTTGATAAATTCAATACCTGCAGGAGGAAATGGAGATTCTTTTCCAAGCACCATCACCACGTTTGTTTAGCTGGGTGCAATTGTCTTCCCAGTTGATGGCAAGATTGATGAGGATGCCAAATAATGTGGAATGTAGCAGATCAGTCCTATTGATTTATCCATAAGTAGCTAAAGTGGTCTTAATCAGCTCCAGTATCCATGGAAATGGGGAGGGAGCAGAGGATGGAACAAGGGAGGTTCCCCTGCTACAAACCATGAGGCACTGTCAGATATTTGAAAATATTTCAGTATTGAAATATTTGAAAATATTTTGCCAAATTCAGCCAGAACTTCCTTGCTTTACAGGAAAGTTTACCTTTCCCAACCTTTTGATTAATTACTTCTTTTGTAATTATTTCTCTTTCCAGAGTGAATGTTGGTGTGAAAAGCAGTACAATGGGAAAAAAAAAATCCTTTGCTTTGTTGATTTTTACCACTGCAAAAAGTGGCTGAATTCCCATGTAAAATAGAGTCAAAGCAAAAACTGAGGTGATGGGAAACTGAGGGCTCCCAAAATGATCTGGGCTCCAAAGAATCTGGTCTGGAGCACAATCCTGGGTATAGAAACAGTGTTGGAACCTGGTTGTAAACATCCCTAACAGGGAATTTGTGAGGAAAACCTCCACTTGTGTCCTGGGGTCCAGCTGCATCCCAGCCTGCTGCTGATGGAGAGATTTGTGGGTGTTTTCTAAACTTCTGGTGGAGCTCTCAGGGCTGTGCTGTTCCAGCATCATTGGACATTGAGGTGATCAAAAACCAGCACAGAATTCCCAGAGAAGCTGTGGCTRCCCCTGGATCCCTGGACATTGGGACASTGGGAGGTGTCCCTGCCATGGTGGGGCTGGAACTGGATGGGATTTAAGGATCCCAAACCATTGTAGGATTCCCTGATGCTTCCAAAGGAGAAGATGATGATTTCTGTTCCTAGCAAAGGCTTTGTGTGTTTTATTGAGCACTGCACTACAATGAAATGCTTGTTTAATAACTCACCTGATGGCAGAGATCCCTTCCAGCAGCACTGCAACAAATGACGTTTGTTCTAAATTACAAGCTCTGTTTTTTTGCCAGCTGCAACAATGGAAATTCTCTTGGAATTCAGCAGGCCTCCTCTTTGGAATATTAACTTCTGAGCAGAGGAATGGCAATGCTGGCTACTTGCAAGGGATGCTGCTTTGCCAGCACTACAGCCTTAGCTAAAGCCTCCTAAATTAAAATGTCTGCAGCATTTCCATGAGAAAACATAATTTCCAAGCTTTTATTACTCTGCCATAAAATTCTTTAGGTGCTAAAATTGAGTAGGTGCAATTCTATCCATGGAGTTTGATTTTAGATAAAATTCCAGGCAAAGTTGCTTTGGAAAAGAGGATGGGAGGCTAAAGCCTGCACTCAAAGTCATTCAAAAATCACAGCTGAGATCTCAGATGAGAAAGATAACCCTGTCACGGGTTATCCAAGCAGATCCCAATCCTTGGAAAGACCCAAATCCCACCTGGACACAGCTCCAGCGGCACCTTGGAAACACAACGCAGCCTCTGGCAGGGCTCTGGTTCTCTGTAGGCAGCCCCAGGTTCATCCTTCAGCTTCTGTAACTCCTCTATTTCTCATTCCTCCATCCCTTTTGTGCTGGAGGATGCCCAGCCCGGAATACAAATGCGGGGGTGATTAGAGATGAAGCGCTGAAGCCGCCTCTGCAATATTTGTTGGAAAAATAGGTTAATGAAGTGACGGGAGCACCTGGGCCGTGTGGAGCATTGTCAGGAGATGATGCTAATGGGGATATTTAGTGCGAGTCTTCTTTGGGATTACTCTCTGCTATTATCATCCTCAGCCCAGGAATTGGAATTCAAAAGGCAGCAAATGATCAAGGATTTAGTTTCTTTTTCTTTTTTTTTTCCCCCTTTTTTTTTCTAAGTTTTGACTGCTCTTTAGCCTGCTGGATTCGAGGATATTACACAGAATCTTTTAAACACTTAGAAAATGCTTTTTAAGAGAGAGAAAGAGATGGACTGGGAAGGGATGTGTAAATGGAAAGAAGTGTTAAATTAAATTCATTTTGGGAAGGCTCCTTCGTGTTGGGTGTAGAGTGCAAAGTATTGAGATCGCTGGGAGAGAAAAGAGAAAAATTTGGGAAGGGAGAAAAATGGGGAAGATGCAAGGATATCTTCAGGCTGAGATTTTGGATTTCTGTTGCTGGTGAGACACTGGTGAAGGACCTCAAATCCTGAGATGTTCTGGGGCTCTCACTCCAGAAGGGATCTGGAGGGGCTGGAGSKKKYCMRGGSMRGGRAWSGRRSYKGGGAAGGGTCTGGAGCCCCAGGAGGGGCTGAGGGAGCTGGAAAGGGGCTCAGCCTGGAGMAAAGGRGGMTCMKKKGGGAYCTTGTGGCTCTGCACAACTCCCTGACAGGAGGGGACAGCCGGGGGGGTCGGGCTCTGCTCCAGGGAACAGGGACAGGAGGGAGAAAGCAGCCTTAAGGCAGGAGACATTTAGGCTGAATATCAGAGGAAAATTCCTTTTTTAAAATTCCTAAGTAAGAAAAATAGTTATTTAAAACGTGCTGTGCGGGATGGAGGCGTTACAGAGTACATGGAGGTGTTGGAGGTGGTGGCTGCTCAGAGGCTTTGCTGTGCTGTGCTTTTGGTGCCTTCCTGAGCATTTGTGGGGTTTGGGGTCTGTATTGGGATTTCAGGGTCTGGGGCTGGTGTTTCCCCCACATCCTGACTGGATGAGTGGTGTCTGTCTGCTGTGAGCACACGGAATTTGTCTCCAGAGGAGCAGCAGCTCAGGCACGGAGAGCTGGTGATGTGCAGGAAGGCTGATCATCTGCAATAAAGCATTCATTATCCTTCCATCTAAATTAACTGAAATGACATCATAATGGTGCCTTTTAGAACCTCACTCCAATTCCCTCTTTTTTATCAAATTATCAGCTAAACTGAAATTATTTTAAGCTGTATCTGTGCATTCTTGTTTAGATAATTATTCTGCCATTAAGGAAGTAATTTGTTCATTCTTTTTTCTTCTTTTTTTTTTGCTGTTTGCTTAAGGAAAAACAGTTGGGAGGACATTCCTGACTTCATTGTTTCTTCTTTTCTTATCAGAAATACTTTGCATAAACACTCTCAATGTAAATCTGAATCCCTGGGTGTTGGAGCTAACTAAATAATGTGCAAAATGGCATAGGCTGTAAAAATATTTCCACTTTTGTAATATTTCTCTGTAGATAATTTCTCCAGAGCAGTTTGGTGTGTGCTCCCTGATGGGAGAGGAGTGCTGCAGCATCCTGCATCCAGCTTTCCTCAGCTCCTGGAGGAAAGGCTTCCCAACCATGTGAGGAGCTGAGGGAGAGAAAATGGAGCACAGAGTGTCTTTAAACACGAGGGCTGGACTAATTAGGAGGGAGAATGATGGAATAAAATCAGCTAAACTTGAGAAAGAGGGAAACAAATGAGTTGTTGGGCACAGTGATTCCTGTAACATTTATAAATCGAATCCCTCTGTCCCTCCTTCATTTACAATTGCCACTGGAAGTCAGGATTTGATGTATGTTTTCAGCCTGCTGGAGGCAGGGAGGGTGTTTGGAAGGAAAAAAAGGACATTTTGGAAAACTACAGAGTGAAAAACCTTTCATTTTTACATCATTTGGTGAAGGAATCTCTGCATCCACAAACCAGTTAAGCACATGTGGGCCTGGTAGAAGAGAATAAATAAATTAATAATAATAATAATAACAGGAAGCATTCCAAGAAGTCAGGAGTGACAGTTGATGTCAGTTCATGAAGCAGCAGCACGTTATGGGATGGATTAACTCTGGAGTGAGAGCTCTAAATGGGGAGAAATTATGGAAGAAATGAGTTCTGCCTAAGGCAGGGCAAGGCGAGCGTGCCCAGGCAGGGCACTGGTATTTGCTAACCTGGATTTTTGGGTTGGCTTTTTGGTTTTTATTGAAAATATCTGCTCTTTATAACCTTGTCAGGAAATACATAAACAGGGATGAARTTCCAAAAAATCCTGATGTTGGWGAGAAGGTTCCAGGGAGAGCTTAGAGCCCCTTCCAGGGCCTAAAGGAGGGACACGACAAGGGGGAGTGGCTGTAAGGTGGAAGTGAATGGATTTAGGTGGGATATTGGGCAGGAATTGTTTCCTGGAGGGTGGGCAGCCCTGGCACAGGGTGCCCAGAGAAGCTGTGACTGCCCCTGGATCCCTTTGAGTGCCCAAGGCCAGGCTGGAGCACCCTGGGGTGGTGGGAGCTGTCCCTGCGATGGCAGAGGTTGGATGGGATGAGCTCTGAGGTCCCTTCCAACTGAAATTATCCTGATTTGATTCAGTGGAAGGTCTCTAAACAGAATAAGAGGACAGTCCCTGCCTCAGAGGATCAAACTGTAACAGAAGAGACAACAGAGCTCTGTGGATGCCCTTGGAGCCATCCCCATCCCACCCATCCCTGGGGCTCACACAAAAATCCCCTCTGTTGATTTTATTCTTTGGTAGATTTTTATGCCCTTCTTTCTTCCACATATCCCGAAGTGACTTCCTTCTGTAATCATATTCCTTCTATTCCAATCACAGCATAGGAAATGTTAATTTCCTTCTTTTAATTGGCTTGATAAAGTCTTTTGTCTCACAAATCTTTCCCAATGCATTTGGATTAGGTTTTGTTGTCTTACATGGCAGCAGAGTCCATTGTGTTGGCTTCCAGACTCCGAACTTCTCCCTTTTTCAAGGTTTAACTTTTGTGGCTTTTCCTGCCATGGATAATAAATTCTTTTGTCCGTTGAAACTGAATTTCAAGAAGAGCACTTTTTTTGATGGGCACGCAACTGGGAGCCAAAGCTCGTTATTAATTACAGCGAGATAAGGGCTGGCACCGCGAGTGATGCTCTCCATCAGAGGTTTTTCATTATTTGTCTCTTGGCCCAGCCGTGTCCAAGTCCACCTTTCATCCTTGAGAATGTTCCAGCAGCCAACTTCTTTCTTCTTCTGTACAGAGCTCTTGCTTTTGGGTTAATTCCACTTTTTCTGAAGGGCCGCTTTTCGCTCCGTTTCCCATTTTCCCTAACTTTTGACAGTGAAGTTACTGAAAACTGTCAGGAGCTGCTTTGGAGGAGGAGGAGGATTTAAGTAACACCTGGAATGATAAAATATTTCTGCTTCCTCTTTCAATTTTTATTTGGGCATAAACCTGAACCGTTTTTATATTCATGAGTTGCAGTAACTTCCCGGGTGATAACAAGCCACAACCCAGGTTACAGCCAAGGATTCATCCAGCACAGTTTTTCACTATTGAAGTGATCTCTTCAGAGCAGTGATTTTTCAACTTGCTGCTTCTTATTGCCAGTGCTGTAATAGATATTCTTAAAATTAACTTCATCAGATAAAAATCATCTTAATTTTGCTGTTGCTCTTGGCGCTGGAGGTGCTAAAATATCTCAAAAAGTGCTGTGAGGTTTGCCCTGGAGTTTGCTTTGCAAATGAAGGTAGACTGTAAAAATAATAGCAGTAATACTAGTAGTAATAGTAGAAGTAAAAAATAAAAATAAATAAATAAAACCTTTAAAGGATAGTGATGATAATGATGATGATGATGATGATGATGATGATGATGATGATGTTCTGTTGACTTTCTCTGGGATTCCTCCACTGACCTGTGTTAAGAAGTGTTTCACCCTGTCACACAAAGATTCAGTGCGTCATGAAATCAAATCAAAAATAAATTGGGATTTGAATAATTCAAAAATGAGCACTGAAATCTCTCTGTCTCCTCTTTGAATGTTCCCTTATGGAAAGCTGGAGGAATACCTGGCTTCCTAAAAACCCCCCTGATGCCCAGGGGTTGTTCAATTCCAGCTCCATCTGAACACACATTCTGTGCTCCGCTCCTTTTCCAGTGGCAAACACAGCAGAATCCGTATTTTTTCTTCTCTCTTGGTATTCACTGGAATTAATAACATAAGGCAAAAAATGAGAGTTACAATTTAAAGAAAAATAATGGTATATAAAGTAATGAGATTGTGCCAAAGCTTAATTAGATGGAGTCGATTGAATACATTACAGCGATGTCTTGAGGCACCATAATTAAGTTGTGGGCACAATCCTGCCTGAGTTGGAAACGTTTTTATCTGCATGAGGGAAGCAGCCTTGGATGGCCCCTGTCCCACGTTAAATTGCTGATTCTGAGGAGATGATTTACACACCTCATTGTATTATCAGCCTTCAAAAGCACAAAGAAATCAGGGCTAAGTCAGAGGATAAAAGTGTTGATTGTCTGATCACACAGATAGCTTGGCTTTCAATCTTGGTATGTGCTACAGCACAGTAATTGAACCGTAGATCTCAAATACACATATTTTACATCAGTGCAGGCTGGTAATTCAGCTCTTTTGTAAAATCTCCTAATGAAGCGTTTTCCCCAAAAAGGCACTGACAGAGATGCTGAATTATGGGCTGAAGGGCTGCAATTCCTCCTTGGGTGGGCTGGGTGCAAGTGAAGAGATGCCTCTGACATCTTAATTATAAAGAATAAATATATAAAATATACCTTCATATGTGTGGGTACTTAATTTTTATGTGTATTTCTTCGTATTTTATATATACTTTCAAATTTTAATTTTTTTGTACCTTCCTTGCTAAATTTAAGTTTCATTTTCACATTTGGTTCCCTTCTTTTTTCTCTGTAATTCTTCCATGGGGATGATCTGATTTTCTACTGCAGCAATGTCCCAGGCCATTCAAAATTTTTCCTTTATTAATTAATTTGAATAAATGAATAAATTAATACCCTCTCTTAGCATACTGGTGTCTTTATCCATTTATATAAATACATCAATATACACATAAATGATCTCTTGGCAACATGTTGCCCACATATTAATATATAAATATATAAATATGTAAATATATAAATATGTAAATATATAAATATATAAATATATAAATATATAAATATATAAATATATAAATATATTTATATTAAAATATATACAAACATATAAGTATATAAATATATAAATATATAAATATAAATAATGTCTCTCGCCATCATGTTGCCCATGTGTTATCTGCAGGCTTCATTTCTCTTGGATACCAGACTTTCAGCTAAATATTAAATATTTTTTTCAGATGAGATCACAAAGTATCTTAAATTCATTAAAAACCTTTTTTAAATTTATTTGTTTTAAATAATTCTGGCTTATTTTTTTATCAGCCTGGAGGAAATTAACTTTTTTTTTTTTTACAATAGTGAAATTTCTTTTTTAAGATTGGTTTTGGGGTGGAGGAAAAAAACCAAGCCCAGTAGATGTCAGGAGGGGTTTTCATCATTTTTGGGCCTCTGAGGAGGCACAAATCTCTCCCCCATCCTGCTCCAAAGAGAAGCTTATTTGTCTGGGCATTAGCTGCCAGCTGCACTGCATAAATTTCAAGTTTTCAGGGGGAATCTCGTGTTTGTTTTGAAAATGGAGATCAGGCTACCAAGGAATAATATGTTTATTTTGCAGCACCATGAATATGTAGTGCCCTACTTCTCCTGTGCCATTTGGTTTTCTCTTTTGTGCTTGTCAGGCCAGCTCCTTTTGCAATTTAAGAAGAATTTTAGAAACTCCATAAACTACAGTGGGTACTGAATTAGCATTTTAGAAGTAGAGCAATGAGCAAATGTTTTAAAGATTGTCCTTCAAGAGCATTTCTGTTGGGCTATAAGTGGATTTTTTTTTGCTCATGTGTTTAAAAACGTGTTTTGCTTGACCTTAAAATACAACCAGTTGCATGTCTGGGTTAGATACAACACCATAACTTTAAAAAAATATATATGTTGTTGTAATAAACTGAATTTTTAATGATCTCTTGATTATGAAAAGATATTTTAAAGCTAAGTGATTTTATCCCAAGCATTCCCTCTGTTTCTGCATATGCTAATTTCCTTGATTAATTTGGAGAACATCTGCCTGGAATTCTGTGCACTTAGCAGCAGTGAGATCACCGTGCTTTTCAAGGACCAGCCTCAAATTTCCCTTTGCAGACAGACTCAGAGTTTGTGTCTAATTGGGATGCCAAATATACAAAGGTAGCCCAGAAGAGTGTGTAATTATGTAATTTTCTCTTGATCTTTCAGAGTCTTCCTGCGAGCAATTAATCAGTATGCAGATATGCTAAACAAAAAATTCCTTGATCAAGCCAACTTTGAGTTACAGGTAAGAAAAAAAACCCCAGTTTTAATGAAATAAATGATATTAATGTAATAAATGATATTAATGTAATAAATTCCTGCCCTAAACATGTAATTTTGGAGGGTTTATTTTTCATTGTGAATCCCAGTTATCCCAGTTAAGCCATTCTGGGCTTGGCAGTTTGTGTGATCCATTCCTGGCTTGTCATGGAATCACAACATCACAGCAGGGTTTGGGTTGGGATTCTGCTCCAATCATAGAACACAAAAAGGATCGGGGTTTGTAGCTGGGAAATATTTGTTGGAAACATAAAGGCGACGAGGAGATGTATTAAGAATTTATCAAGAAACACCATCTCTGTGGTGTCTGTTCTTTGCTCCTTGAAATATTTATGTGCATAATTTAGAGACTTTTAAGTTGTTTTGTAGGTGTGCAGAGAAACATTTCAGAGAATTAATGGAACCTCTTCTTGTCATTTTGGGGGCTTTCAGCTCTGGAACAACTATTTCCACCTGGCTGTTGCTTTTCTCACACAAGAATCTTTGCAACTGGAGAATTTTTCGAGCGCTAAAAGAGCAAAAATCCTGAACAAGTAAGTCCTGCTCGTCACCCAAATTGTGGCCAAGAACCCTCAGCAAAGGAAAGCTGTCAAAAAGGGGGAAAAAAAACCCTGGAAATGAGAGCAGAACATGAAGATTTTGTTTAGAGTGATTTAAGGGTGGAAAAGACCTCTGAGATCATGGAGTCAAAGCATTAATCAAGGCCACCTCWGACCCATGTCCCCAAGGGCCACATCCATACAGTTTTAAATCCCTCCAGAGATGGAGATTCCACTCCTGCCCTGGGTGGAAGGGTGGATTTCAATGCCTGACCACCCTCTGAGTGAGGAAATTTTCCCAAATCTCCAATCTGAACCTCCCCTGGCACAATTTGAAGCCGTTCTCTCCATGTCCTGTTGATATTTCTCCTGCCTTTTATTAGTGTTCCACCTTTTCACTGCTTAACTGAACCCCAAGCTCTGAAAAGAGCCCGTTTTGTGATCTCACACAAGTTTGGGGATGCTTTTTCTGTGGCACAGTATTTGGGGCTACAAATTTGGGGCTTCCCACAGCCAGAGGAGTCACAGGTACTGCACAAACCCAGGGAATTTCTGAGCTGTGACTCCCTCAACAAGCACAGCTCGGCCTCCTGGGGTGTACAATAAATAAAATATGTCTGTACAGAGAATGAAAATGCATTTTGTATCCCTCCAGCTTCTAAATTCAGGCTTTTCTGTCTGTTGTTTCAAGAGAAATCCCAGGGAGAATGGGCACAGTTCATCCCTGCTGCAGYGACTGGATTTTAAAGGCTTTTTTTGCTTGTGTAGCTTGCAGGCTTTGACCAGAAAACCCAGGAAGGGCTCCACATCCCATCCCTTTATTTTTGGGAGCTGAGTCTTGCCCTGTGAACTCAAKCACTCCCTCCTGATTTTTGAGGTGTTTCCTTTGGAAAACCTGYTCTACCTTCAGCCTTGAAAGAGAATTTTTAAGCACAGTAGGATCTGCTTTACCTGGGACTCGTGAGGCTTCCTTGATGAAACAGGAATATTTACAAGTTCAGCAGAAAAGTGGTGTCAAGCAGAGCTCAGGGTTTGGGGCTTGTGCCGTAAATACCATAAATAACATTTTAGATAAAGGTTTTTTAAGGAAATGGAGCAGGTATTGCAGAGCCAGGTATGTTTTATTGAAGGAAATGGAGCTGGTATTGTAAAGCCAGGTAAATTTTATTGAAGGAAATTGAGATGGCGTTGCAGAGCCAGGAAAATTTGATTTAATTAAATTTGGATTCCCTTTGCTCTCTCTGCCCAGCATTGGTGAGCACCTACGTGAGCGTTTGAGTTGGGATCAGACTCCTGACCTGAACAAAGAGCCAAGAGCTGAGCTGTAATTGGGCTGGAAATTGCTGTCAAATTCATTTGAGGGCTGATAATCCCTCTTTTTCAGGATGGGAACCACAGGCACAAAATTTCTTGCAGTGGTTTTTATATTAAACAGAGCAATTGATCTTACTGAAGGAACTCAAGGAATCAACAGGCATTTCTCACTGCTGATATAAGTAAATAGATGGACTCMTTGGAAGTGGTTGCTTAATAAAGTTTGCTAAATTGTCAGTCTTTGTTTATAATGAATTTGCAAGTTGTTATTTTCAGTTTAATCRTGTTTTGGAGAAGGAATCAAGACAATAAATTCCTCAAGATGTAATAAATGCATGGTCTGGAGGCACTTTCATTGCTGTGTGAAAGCACTTGTGTGTCAAAAGGGATATAATTAATCAGTTAATTCAATATYGCACTCACCCATCTTTTTAAGTATATATTTCAATTAAAACCTCAAATATTTAATAATTAAAATTTAATTATTGTAATTTGTAGGTTTTGCTAAACATTGCATTTAAGCATTAGATAATAACAGATTCTTAATGATGCARAAGATTCTCTTTAATCCATATTAATGACAGGGTCTCACTGTTATCCCCCAGAAATCCCACAAGTTGCCAGATATTCCAGTTGTGCTCATCTTGTTATTTAAGTAATGATCTTTAACTTGCAAATATTCCATGCAGAGAACAAGTCTTTGGAGCTCGTTACGGTTCTCATCCCAGCATTAATGAAGGAACAGCAGTTTTTCCACTCATTAGGATTTCCTGGTTTTGGTGTGGAGAGGGAGGAGAATGGGAAAATGACCTTGATGGGTGATGGGAGGTGTTGGTGCCWCCAGCTTTGGGCAGGGCTGGTGGTGGATGGGCTCCCACCCCTTCCTGGGATTGGGGAATGTTGGAATTGTTGAGGTTTATGACATTTTTTTCTCCAAATTTTGATATTTATGGTGCGCTTCTGGTGAGGATAGCCAGGTAATCACAGAAGTGTGGATCCAATTTGAGAGCCCGTTCTGGAATTTCTCCTCTTTTTGACTGCTGCGAACCTGATTTTGAAATTCAGTTTATCTGCTTGCAGGTCTCAGATTTATTTTATTTTAATACTGGTTCTGTTTTCCTTTTTCAGGTACGGGGACATGAGGAGGCAGATTGGGTTTGAAATCAGGGACATGTGGTACAACCTGGGTGAGTATCCTGAGCGTGTGTGGCCTTCAGTGTTCCCATAAACAATGGGAAAATTTCCAGAATTCCCAAAATGATGTAGAGGGTTTTTCCTGGAAAAATCCAGTGCCAGGTTGGATGGGGCTTGGAGCAGCCTGGGATGGTGGAAAACGTCCCTGTCCCTGCCAGAGGGTGGAATTGGATGAGTATCAAGGTCTTCCAACCCAGACCATCCCAGGATCCTGTAGAATCAATTTGCTTTCTCTCAAAACAAGGGTGGCCCTCCAGAAGGCTTTTAGAAATCAGGTGATTTAAGAAATCCAGCCACCTCTGCATATTTAATTCACCATCTGGGGAGGCACATAACTCTTGTTCATTTTGATGTGTCTTGGGGTTTTTGTGGTTCTGAGCCTCTTGCTGCACACAAAGCCATTGTTATGGTGATACCTATTGAATGGAGTTTATTTCCTTAAAAATACCAATATTGATTAATTTTTAATATCTTCTAATACTTTAGTATTTAAATGTATTCATATATTAAATATTAAACTATCTCCACACACTTACTCAATTATTTAATATAAAAATTTACTAATTCTTTATTATATAGATATCAATTATTCAATATATCTAATATATTAATATATATAATTGTATTATTTATGATATATCAACATTTATATGTATTCACTCGTGGATGCAGTACCTGGTACTGTAGCAAAGTGATTGTGTCCAAGTAATTTAGCCTGGAAATTCTGCCTGAGCTCTGCTTTTCAGTCTTGTTTGGCTGCAKCAGAGCGAGTCAGTAAAGACTGAGGAGCTGGACCTCGCTGGAGCTCGTGGGTAAATGAGGCATCTCTGCCTGTCTGGGTGGAATTTGGCTGTGCAGGGCTTGAATTTCACAAGAAACTGAGTATTTACTGTGACTTGGCTGTGCTCGTCTGCCAGATTTCATTTTCCTGAGCTTAACAGCACAGACACTTCAGCTCTTCTGAGTTTTATCAAAACTTCCTTAAATTATCAGAAATGAATGTGTTTGCTTCTTCACTTCTATCTCTGGCTGAGCTGTTGTTGCTGAGAGTTGAAAAACCCCGGCATCTGCAAGAGAAGGGAATGCCAAGGGTTCATAAGTATTTGATATCRCAGAATTTGCATCCTATCTGCTGGAATGATGAGAAAAGGCTTCGGAGAGCAGCTGAGTTCACTTTTTATTAGAAGCATCTTGGGTGAATTAAGTGTCTGGAGAGCAGATTAGAGCTTAGTGCACGGCTGCGATGTGCCTTGACAGACAGGTAATAAAATCGGTGTCGTTTCTGCCACTGCATCACCCAGCGTGGGATGCTGCAGCTCTGGGGGAGTAATTAGCCAAATCCTCCCCTCCTGCAGGCCTGCACTCGTGGAATTGTTAAGGTTTGAAAAGGTCGAGACCTGCCAAGGTCACCACTGCCCCGTGTCCCCGAGTGAAATCCCTGCAGGGATGGGGATCCACCACTGTCCTGGGCAGCCCCTTCCAGTGCTTGAAAATCCTTTTGGTGAAGACATTTTCTCAAATCTCCCTCCCTGGCCCATCCTGAGGCCGTTTCCTCTCCTCCTGTCCCTGTTCCCTGGAGCAGAGCCCGACCCCCCTGGCTGTCCCCTCCTGTCAGGGAGTTGTGCAGAGCCACAAGGTCCCCCCAGAGCCTCCTTTGCTCCAGCCTGAGCTTTCCCAGCACCCTTTCCTCCTAATGCTTCTGCTYTCTTTGGATTCTTACAGATTCTTAAACTTCTCCCAGAATTTACAGGACTGAAAATGGAAAGTTTGATGTGGGCTTTTCCATCCAGCTGCTCTTAGCTGAGGTGGTTTTATCCAGGCTGGGCTTTGTGGAGTGCACTGTGCCTTTCACTGCTGCCACTGCCTGCTCTCAGACAGGTTTTTCAGTTGCTCCAGGGTTCAGTTTCTCACCATTAACAAGGATAATAATTTCCCCTGGAGTTTTGGGAATCGATTGGCACAAGGGGTAGTGTTTTCTTCGATATTTCTTCCTGGGCTGTCGTGAAAGCCTTTATTTTTAATGGTTTTGTTATAAATGGAGATTATCTGGGAAGATGGCTCGGTGACCTCCTCAAGCTCTAATGTCTGTGATTCTCTGAGATCCATTAATGGCATCATTAATACCAAAATCTCACATGAGGAGGGAGTCAGGAAATTACTGCTCTTCCCAACAAAAGCTGGGAGAGAAAGGTAAACGTGAGGCAGGACCTCAGTGCAAGGCAGCCTTTGTGCTTCTCCTGAGCAGCACCTTGCTTTYCTCATCTTTGTCACACAGACAATCCACGTTTCACTCATGGATCTGTTAAACTCACAGATCACATTTAATTCTGGCTCTTCACCAGCTTCATCCACACCACAGCATCAATTCAGRAGGAATTCCAACTTCCCACTGCATGGAATCGATGGGGGGTGCCTGACACTTCTATCTCACTGCATTAATYGAATTTTTCGTGTGTAAATTCAAAAACCAGAAGTGAAAAGCTGGAATTTTGGAATGTGCTTGAGCACTGGATTTTTATGCCTGTGCCATTGTGCATGAGATGTGGTGAAACCAAACCACCCTGACTTTTGATTTATGGATTAAAGGGTATAGATAAGCCTCAGAAATTCCTATTTTGTCTCATCRGGTTTTGTTTCTAAATACTATGATTAACACATGATGCCTGCTGAGTTAAAACTCCCCAGCTGGGAACAAAGCAGTCCTCCAGCTATAATGCACATTTAAAAGTATAATTTTTTTTCTGAAATAAAATAGTAAAAGAAGAATTCTCAAAGTTTTTACTTGTCTGCCTGTTTCTGATGCAGGGGGGCCTCAATAGTCACACCTTGCTCCTTTTATGTGCAGRAAAAAAAAAGAACATTTGCAGTGCAGAACAGCACTTTATAGGCTTTTATCCTTCCATACCACAACCTGAACTTTAAAATGTGTTATTTTGAGTCACTGTTTTGTTGAAACTGGGGCTTCTTAAATATCAAAAAAGCATAAAAGMGGCTGTGGCCTGTGTGGGAAAGGCAGGAACTCCAAACCCACACACTGAGAAACATTTTGTGATGGGATTTATCAAACAGAGCCCAAGGCTTTGACACGGGGTCGCGTGCCCAGGTGTGCCGTGGGTCACAGCTCCCGGAATTGTGTGTTGGAGGAATTGCAGTGGCATTTCCAGTGACATCCGTGCGGGAAAGCGGCGCGGACAGCGGKGTGGGTGACGTCTGAGCCGCTGCGGGGACGGAGCGCTGACGGAGCGGTGACGTTCCTCAAGGTGAAGGGCAGCGGTTGTGATGTCCCCCGGTGAGCTGCCACCGTCCCTCCCGGGGCCTGACGTCACCCAAGGTGTCTCAACAGGGCCTTGATGTCGGTGGAAGGAAGGCTGGGGTTAAAAATAGCCCTGAACTTTGGGCGTTACATAAATAGAAGTCATTGCTCATAACGCTCGCTGGGTTAGTCAGGCGTGTTCCCACGCGGCCCAGGGCACAGCGGGGGCTGCTGGCAGTTCACTCAGAGGGGTTTGTGGCCCAAATTGAAATGGGGAGGAGCTGGGAAAGGAGAATCACTCTTTATSCAACCAGGAGAGCACCTTGGCTTCAGTTCATGGCTTCGGTTTATCCCTTCCTGCTGTGTGAGCACATCCCATGGCCAGGAACAAGGCTCTGCAAGGGCAAGGTTTTGTTCAAATGTGGCATTTTTCACTTGTGGATCTTAAAGCAGCTGCACAAGTTGGTTTTCAGAAGAGACTCCTCGATTTTCTTCCAGACTTGTCACATTTGGAGTCCCTCCGTGRGAGTTCCCACACTTCCAGAGAGGAAGAAGGTGATTTCCTCTCTGGGGTGTTTATCAGACAGGGGGATGGATGCCCTGGGGCACAGGGRAGGATTGTCTCCCTTCCTGCTCTGCTCCCACTCTTTCTTTAGTGTCACAGCCTCTCCAGGATCACCCTGTGCCACCAAACCCATGTGTGTGTGCCGTCACCACCGATGAACATGGGACAGACGAACCCCAGGGCTCCCCATTCACGGGCTCCTCCCACAGAGCAGGAACCAGCATCAAAGATTCTCATCTTTTGTGGATTTTTCACATCTCAAGTTCAAAAGATGTTCCCCTTCTGAGGGAATTCCTGTGCTTGAGGCGATGGAAAAACCCACAATGGCACGGGGGAAGCTCGATCAGCGTGTGACGAATGACTTTTGTCACCGTTATTTGTTTTCTGCAATATTGACTCTGACACTCCTCAGGCATAACACAAGGAATCTGTCACCTGAGAGGCCAAATGTAATAATCTTTGCAGGAAGAACTGAGGGGAGCTTTGGGTCTCTCACTTGATATTCCTGAGCAGCACCCAGTGCTGCAGCAGCACCCAAAAGTCACCATTTTATTTGAGTATTAATTTGCCCTGATCYGATTGCTGATGCTAATAGGATTGAGGAGTTTGCCAAATCAAGGAACTTCAATTATATCTGCTAAAAAAAGGAGCGTGTTTTGGTGGTGAAGGATCTTTCTTGATTACRTTTGTTGAGATTTATGTTAGTTCTGGTCAAAAGTGAAGCTACCAATTAAAGATTTTGCTGGTTACTGTCACAGTGGTGGAGTGCAGTGGAATAAAAATGAGATGGAATCTGTTTCTGTCCGGTAACATCAGTAACCACAGTGGGAAGCAAGAGTTTGAGGAATGGAGGAAACTGAGGACTCCCAAAATTAGCTGGACTCCAAAGAATCTAGTCTGAAGCACAATCCTGGTTTAGARACAGTGTTGGAACCTGATTGTAAACATCCCTAATTTGTGGGGCATTTTTGAGGAGCACCTCCAGTTCTGTCCTGAGCTCCACCTGCATCCCAGCCTGCTRCTGATGGAGAGATTTATGGGTCCTAATATTTCTAAACTTCTGCCTGGAGCTCTCAGGACTGTGCTGCCCCAGCATGGTTGGACAATGAGGTGATCAAACACCACAGATTTCCCAGAGGAGCTGTGGCTGCCCCATCCTGGCAGTGTCAAAGCCAGGTGGGATAGGCTTGGAGCACCCTAGGATAGTGRAAAGTGTCCCTGYCCATGGCAGGGGGTTGGAATGAGATGGGCTTRAAGGTCCCTCCCAACCCCAACCATCCTGATGATTTTTTCACAGCTTCATTCCCCAGAAAATTTGCAGCACGTACACCCCGCATCCATTTAGCCAACAATACAAACAGGAGCTCATTTCTATTAACAATCCCCTCATCCCATATTTACTGAGTCCCACAGTCCTTCCAATCTTTCATTTCCCTAGCAAGGAGGGCTGGGGAGGAGCAGCCTCCTCTTGGGAGGTGAAATGTGAGCTCAGGTTTTGCAGGCAGCTCGGCTGAGAGGAAAGGAGACATCGTGGGCTGGCAGCACCGCGCTCCTGCGTCTCGAGGCTCCGGGAGGCTGCACTCACGGTGACACTGTGACAGACTGACACCGGGAACATTTTGTTCACACAGGAGTCTAAATGAGTTCRTACAAGTGATGTGCCTTTCAGTTTCCGTCTCTGCCAGCCACACGTTGTGTTGGAAAATAAAACCTGGAAATGCGGGTGTGAAAATGCATAGCGGGAAATGTGGCGAGCCCAGCTTGGTGGCTGATTGGACAGCTCCTCTTGATTGGGGTTTAAACAATACCTCCTCTCCCGTGGAATTAGTAATTATAATGATCATGATGGTCTTCATCATCATCATCATCATCATCATCATCATCATCAATAAATAACAATAATAAAAAAGTGTTTCAGTAGAGGCAGAAAGTCAAAACGTTTTTAATGCTCCAAGAGGATTTATTGATACAATATTACATCAAATAAAATTTTACAGTTTTACATTATACAAAAGCTAGGGACTGTGGGTTAACTCTGAAATGCGTCTTTTCTCCTAAAGGTCAGCATAAAATCAAGTTCATCCCRGAAATGGTGGGGCCAATCCTGGAAATGACACTGATCCCAGAAACGGAGCTGCGGAAAGCCACCATCCCGATCTTCTTTGACATGATGCAGTGTGAATTCCACTCCACCAGAAGCTTCCAGAGGGTAAGCAGAGAGCTGCAGGCATTTTAACTTGGTGAGGAAGATTTAGCTGTTCTTTTACAAAACAGAAGGATTTTTGTGATTTCTCATTTTTCTAAGGAATAATGTAATTATGGATTTGCTTATTTCCTATAACTCCTGAGGGGCTGCAGGGTTTTCATCTGTCGGTTTGAAATGGTTATTGAAGGAGAAATTTGCATGTAGTAAATGAAACCTTGGGTTGTGGTGCAGGAGTAAAGACAGATGTCTTAAATTGTCACTGTGACTCACACGAAGAGTTTGCTCCTGAGATAAATTGGACATAAAGGAAGCCTGATAATGTGGCAAAAGAATAACCTATAAGGATTTATCATTCTGCTATCTTCTAATTTTGATTTTCCCAACCATTTTATGGATTTTGAAGAGAAAAAAAAACAATCCAGCACTGTCAGTGCTTCTTCTTGATCTACAGGCACTGCAAAATCTCCAATACTAATGGAGAGTTTTTATTCTATTCTGTTTTAAYGTGCTGAGGGGAGCCCTTGAATGCCCACACCCCATCTTACCCTGTTAGCATCAACTTCTGAAAGACAAGCGCAGTGAAAGAAAGTTTCCTGACATTCATTTTACATTGCTTCCCTTGGAAACTTTGCTTATGGATTGAGTTTAAGATCACTTAGGCCGGGTAGGGTTTGGTCTAAGCCAGCAGAGCTCATTCCCACTGTGAAATTTCCGTCAGTTCGGGATATGACCTTGTGAATTTTGCAATAAAGTTTGACATGTGTTGTTTGCTTTGTTCCCTTTATATTGGCAGTTTTCTTTCTTGGATGAAAACCCTCATCCTTTGCCATACTTTCCTTGTGAGCTGCTATTGAGAACCCACTCTTAATAAATCTGTAGGCAGAGTAAATGAAAATCTGCGTGGGGAGACTTAAGCAAGGGAAATGGCATCAGCTTTATTGCTTTGATTTGTTTTGTGCTGGCTGCTGTGTGGAGAGGCTGTGAACTGTATTTTGGCTTCATCCAATTACTGCATAATCATTTTTTTCTTATGCTTGACTCCAGTGCTACTGTAAAGATTGAAATGCTCGCTGGGATGCCATTTCAACAGTTTCCTGTCAGATGTTCCCTTTTGTTGCTTGTCATTTTTTATTTGTACAATTAGATAGGTCGTGAAAAATCCGAGGGTAACTTTATAGCTAAATTTATGGCCCTCTGTTTCCGTGACAGAAGGAAACCAGCTTTGTGTGGAATAGYTGGGTGATTTTAATAAATGAATGTCCTAAATATTTCACTTAGGTTTGGTTTTTTTTTTTTGCTGTTTGAGAAGAAAAATGCTTCATGCTCAAGTCAGAGGTGTCTTGGATTGTACTTGGCATTGTATTTCTTATGGCAGTGTAGCTTCTTTATGTGTGTAGCACTGACAGGAGAAGTGCAGAGGGAACAATCCTCTTTTCCATTGGTTTGAACAGCCAGAATTGACAAGGAATAATCAACCTGTCCAATTTTGGATTTGCAGATAATCCAGTTCTGTAGTTTGCTGAGTGTGTCAGGTGTGTCTTTGGGGAATGAAGATCACAAGCTTGGCAAAAGGAAAGTCAGGGCTGGGTGRGGCCTCTGGAAGTYATGTGGGCTTTAGRCTGGGTTAACTGAGCCAGCTGRAGCTCAGGAGGGGRTATCTCCAGCGAGGGTTATYTGGCCACTTTTCTGGGTGAGCTATTCCAGTGCTTAACCCTGGCCTGTGGAAGGTGTCCYTGCCTGTAGCAGGAGGGTTGGAATGAAATGARCTYCCTTCCAGCCCCAATCATTCCAGGATTCTGTCATTCACACATTTTGCTTTGTATTTCCTGATGGGATTTCCTTGGATCAGCTTATCCCTGGTGTKYTTGTCCTGCCACTGTGCACTTTACAAACCCCCTCTGCTCTCTGAGCCACTTTCAGGTGTTGGAGTGTTTGAGTTGGATTTTCTCTGGGCTGAACGATCCCAATTCCTTCAGCAGTTCTGGGGCCAGGCTCTCCAGCACTCTGCCCATGTTGGGKGCCCTYCTTTGGGCCATCTCCAGTTTGCCARGGTCTCTCTGAGCTGGTGAACCAGAGCTGGACATGGAATTCCATCTATGGTTCAATTGGTCCTGTTCTCCTCTGGTTGTGTCCCTGCTGGTGCAACCCAGGACACATTTAGGCTCCATTGAAGGAGGACACTTTTTTTTTCATGTTCAGCTTGGTAAATTGGCTTTTCCCAATTTACACTTCTCACAAAATACCCCTTCTCACCCTTTGTGCACCTGGAAAAAGCTTCCCTGAGATCTTGCTCCATGATTTTTCCTCAGAAATTAAAGCAGGGCKGCCTGGTCTGTAGATTCCAGGCTCATTTCTTTGCCTTTTGTGTTGTATRTAGTGGTGAAAATGGATATAAATTTCATTTTTTAAATATTACCAGTACCTAGGCAAGCTTGGATGCTTAATGGGTCAGTGTAATGTGCTGCTTTATATCCTTTATATGCAAGTACCAATTATCCTTGTCCAGCTCTGCTTCCAGAGAGAACTTCCAAATGGAATGGTTGGCTGCTGCTGAACCAATCTGCCAGAAATCCAATTATCCAGCCTTATTAGTCGCATCAACAAGGGTTTYGATTGGCTCCACTTCTCCAGCAGATGCATCAAGCTCATGATTTGTGGGGGAGGAATGGCAGGGTTTTGCAGGCCTCTGATGCTGGGATGGTTTGTGTGATAAACAGGCAGCTTTCCCTGTGGTGGTTTTCATTTCAGGAGGAATTGGGTTTGCCTGGTAAAACCAAGAACAGACAGAAGGCTTATTTTTTTCTTTTTTTCTCGCAGTGTATTTAGCCCTGAGAAAAAAACAAGATAAATTCTCCTTGTTTTTACAGAACTATATTAAGGCAGACTGAATTAACAGCTGGAGCTGCTCATTTTTGTCCTCTCCCTCTGAAGGTCTTTGAAGCTTTTATAAGACTTAAAAGTAGCCTGTGCCTCAAAGCAGGAGTCCCATCCTAAAATCAGTGTGGGACTGAAGCTTCCCCTATAGAAGGAAACTCCTCCTTCTGCACTCAGCTTCTCCCTGGGCCGGTTTGGGTAGCRAAGCCTCCGGATCAAAGGGAATTTATCAGAGCCATAGGATCAATAAAAGAGAATTGGTTTGATTGTTCAGGTGAGTGGGATGGATCCCGTGGTGACAGCAGGAGGGAAAGCTGGATGTGGAACAATCCTTCAGCTGGAATGTGGAATTTGGAGCGTGGGAAACTCCTGATGGTGGTGCCTGTTTTGTGGTTCCATTCCTCATTTCCTACCAGCCATTCCTCATTTCATACCAGCACTTTTTGCAGGAATTTCAATTCCCCTTCTCTGGACCTGTGTCACTGCTGAGATCATGTTCTGCTTGGCATGAGTTGAACCCATTTTTACCATTTAACAATAAATCCCAGTATCACCAAGGTGGTCACAGCAGCATTTTGATCTTCACCTGCTGGTTATTGATGAATTTCAAATRGATTTCATTCCCCTTGCTAAGAAGTTTTCCCTAGTTTGTCTGAATCTCTCTTCACTTTTAGAACCTCTAATTCCTTATTAAGTCTTTTTGCCACTTCTGAGCCCMGGGTTAACCTCCCTTTCTCTGTGCTGTGGATCTGCAAACAAAATGCAGATAAATGACTCTCCCAGTTCCTGTGGTCCCACTGAACATGCAAATTCAAATAACTAATCCCCACCAAAGGATTGGTTTTGATAAGTAACATTTTCTAATTAACTACAGTTGAAATGTGTGTAATTTTTTCTTGGTTTCTGGCTTTTTGGAGAATATCAGTATTCCTCGCTCACTTCACCTGGAGAGCAAGGGATAAAGGCARTCCAGTGGCCTCCAGAATGATCCCATCATTTCAAATGGCTCCCAGATCTGTTTGCCAGCTGGAATGCTGTGGGAAAATAGGAAAGGGAATAGAAATTGTTGGGAATTTCAAAGAAACTTTCATAGAAACCTTTGAGAAAAGTTTTGCAGTGCTATTTCTGCATTGGGACTAATTCCTGGTGCTGTGGTCACTTGAATTTTATATAGCAAATTAGCATTACCCCACATCAAAATTGATTTCTGGCARCTTGGAGGGCTGGGAGTCCTCCTCATCTCCAGCAAGATTAACTTGTCAGCCAGGGCTACAAATCCAGCTTTCCTTGAGGTAAACCCACATCCACAAGGGATTAGTTGTGTTGACACGAGATGGCTCWCCCTGATTTACGTGCTCCAGATGGGAGATTGGCACAGACAGAGGAAACCCTGCATGTGCCCTTTGCTTGAGTTCAAACTCTTATCCTAAAGAGGAGCTGAGATCTTGATCAGCTGCGAGGAAAAGTGGATAATGATGTCCTGTAATCTTCTTGGTGTCAATTCAGAGTGTGAATCTGGCTCACGGATGATGCAGAATTCTCCCCTGAGCCTCCAGAATGAGCCTCAGGGAGTGGCACYGGCTCTAATGGAAACATTGGAGATTTGGCACTCCTTCATTTGGGAGTAAATTCCATCACAGTAATTGCAGGCCTGTTTATGCATTAAATTAAATGTAATGCATTTTAAAAAAATAATGCATTAGGGGAGAAGAAAAAGAAAAAGGGAAAAATCGAGTTTATCACGAGATGCCAGGTGCAGTGTCCCAGTGCCATTGGCTTGTGCAGCTCCAGGGTCACATTCCTACCCCCATCATGGGAAATGGGAAACCTCCAAAGCTCCATAAACCTCAGCTTGTGTCGATAAAACCTTCCTCTTTGGARAGACCACAGAAGGAATTTGAGCTGATGTTAAATAACATTTATTCACCTGGCTGCCACGATCTGCATCGCAGCGACTCTGAGAAATATCAGGAATGACTGAAGAGTAAAGATATTGTTAATAATCCCTAAAACCCCCGAAATGCCACAAGGCTGGCTTTGTTCAGCCCAAGAGGCCGTTAGGGAAATGGCCCCACAAAGCGTGGATTTACAGAGATTTAAGTAAAACTGATAGGGGRAAGATCCTCGAGATCCTTCATGGCAAATGTAATCGTTGTTCTCTATCTGAGTAATCTCTTCCTGAAAACATCACCTGAAGGGCTGGGGCTGGCAGCAGGTGTCATTTTTCATGTTGGGTTGCAAAGTCAATTTTTTTTCTGGGCTCATTAGGGAACAGGGTTTTTGTGGCTTCTCTGTTTGATCATTGTGTTGTTTCCATGTTTTACTCAGCGCTCCTGTGCTGTGAGAATGTGTTTGGTTCCAGAGGGGGTGCATTGCATTACCCTGCCTTTGCTTATTTCCCTGTCATTTTTAAAGGGATGGGTTCATTGTATTCACTGTATTCACAGGGAATGGCTGGAGCTGTGTCAGGGAGGTTTAGGTTGGATTTTGGGAAGGGCTCTGCTGTCCCCAGAGGGTGCTGGCACTGCCCAGGCTGCCCAGGGAATGGTCCCAGAGCTCCAGGAGTTTGGACAGCACTGCCAGGGATGCACAGGATGGGGAYTGTTGTGGGGTCTGTGMAGGACCAGGATTTGATGATCCTGTGGGTCCCTTCCAGTTTGGGGTATTTTRTCATCCAGACAGTCCGTTCTTCCTCCGTGGTACATGACGTGCTGTTAATGTCACCTGCAGATGCAAAGCACATCTCCTGACATTTACAGAATGCTGCTGCTCTTTGTTCTTGTGCAGGGGTCCCTTTGTTTCTCCTCGGGGTCCTTAGGGGTGGCTTCAGCAAGAGACAGTGAAAAGACATGGTGACAAGTGTTCTGTCACCGAGCTGCCACTCTGAGCACTGGGCCCCCATTCCCCTGCCACAGSCTCTCAGCTCACCCGGGCTCTCCTGCTGAGGTCTCTGTCTTTAATCCTGTGGATGTCTGTGCTTATTTAATGAAGTATTAGGAATTAGGTGACTAAACCTATTTGTTACCCAGCAGCAGGCCTGGAGTGAGCCTTCCTTCTCTAACAGTTCMCATCCATTACTAGCACCAACAGCTAAAACCCTCTGTAATCGTGAAAAATCCAGGGAATTATCCAGTTTGCTTTTCCAATATATTCTAATGGTCACTTAAATTCGCATTCTTTTATGATCTCCCAAATAAAATCATTCTGGAGTTGTTTGAAACAGCTCCCTTCCTTCTTGCAGGGTTTTTAACAGGTTTATCAGCTGTGTCCCACTGAGAGGCAGTGCTATGTGCCAAAAAAGGGTGTCAGGAATGCTGGGGGTGCATCCCTGCCTCTCTCAGGGACCTTCCAGCATTTTTGTGCTCAGTTCCATCACTGAGCCCATTYTGTGTCTCCTTTTTCCCCACCCTCATTCCCATCATTAACCTCCTCCTTTAGTTTTCCATAATGCAAATATTCACACCTCATTTCCCGACACCACCACCGATTCCTTGAACCAGAGAAATCCTTGTAGGGCAGGAGATCATCACGGGGTGCCCAAAACCAGAGGCTGCCAACTCCCAAAAGTCAATCAAGCTTTAAACCAGGGGCTGAACRCCTCACCGAGGTATCCAACAGATCTGTGAAACGTTGAGGCTGCGGCGATAAAGCGCGAGATTTGCCGGCTGATTATTTCCGCTTGCTTTGTTTAATTACAGTTCGAAAACGAGATCATCACCAAACTGGATCACGAAGTGGAAGGGGGCCGCGGAGACGAGCAGTACAAAGTGCTGTTTGACAAAATGTAAGTGTTGAGAGAGAGCAATTAGGCGACAATGAACTTTGTAGCCCAGAAATAATTAAAATCTGTTAACGATGAGCAATGTTTAAAAGCGCACCTGAGTGGAGGGTTTTCTCGGCGTGTGATTAACGAGGTGGACTTAATTGGTTTTGCAGTCTCTTGGAGCACTGCAGGAAGCACAAGTACCTGGCCAAGAGTGGGGAGACGTTTGTGAAGCTGGTGGTGCGTCTGATGGAGAGGCTGCTGGACTACAGGACCATCATGCACGATGAGAACAAGGAGAACCGCATGAGCTGCACCGTCAACGTGCTGGTGAGCGGGGAGATGGGAAAAATCACAAAAAATAATCACAAAATCGCCACAAAATCAGCAAAAATCATCCCAAAATCACCACCCAATCACCACAAAATTGCCACAAAATTAGCAAAAATCATCACAAAATCACCACCGAATTACCACAAAATCATCATAAAATCAGCAAAAAATCATCACAGAATCACCACAAAATTGCCACAAAATCAGCAAAAATCATCACAAAATCACCACCGAATCACCACAAAATCAGCAAAAATCAGCGCAAAATCACCACCGAATCACTACAAAATCAGAAAAAAATTAACACAAAATCACCACAAAATCAGCAAAAATCACTACGAAATCGGCAAAAATCACTACAAAATCGGCAAAAATCAGCACAAAATCACCACCGAATCACCACAGAATCACTACAAAATCAGAAAAAATGACCACAAAATCACCATCAAGTTACCAAAAATCATCACAAAATCAACACAGAATCACTGTATAGTCAGCCAAAATCACCACTGAATCACCACAAAATCACTACAAAATCACCACAGAATCACTACAAAATCACCATCAAATCACCACAAATCACCACCAAATCACAAAAAACCACCACAAAATCAGCACAAAATCACCACAGAATCACCAAAAAATCACCACTAAATCATCACCAAAAATCACTTCAAAATCAGGAAAAATCACCACAAAATCACCAGAAAATCAACACTAATCACCACCAAATTACTACAATATCACCACAGAATCAGCAAAGAATCACCCAAACCCCMACTGCTCTCTGAATCCTTCACCTTTAACTAAGGCCTTATGTCAGTGTCTGTTGGGATTCTTAGAAAAATTTAAAATGCTTAAGGTTTTTCCTATATTTTTTTCCTGTTTTGTTAACTGTGAATCTCTGAAAATGTATGTTATCACTTCTTTAATTGTTCCTACAGAAAGATTTAAGGAGAAATGTCACAGGGCCTGTTCACTGACATTTACAATTGATGTATAAACAAGTCTGTGCTGAAAAACACTTGACATACAGAATGTTGGAGTTCTGTGCCCTTTCCTCCCAAAATTTCCATGGATTTGCAATTTGTATTCTGCTCTCTGCTCAGCCCCTGTATTCAAATTTTTTGAAGGAATTGGAGTTGCTATTTTGTTCACAGCAGGAAAAGCTTGACTTGTTTTCCTCACTGGTAGGAAATTTCCTTCTCTTAGATGCAGAAATTCTGGAGTGTCCCCTCCATTCCCAAATCTTTGTCCATTTGGGCTGGAGTTGGAAGCAGGAATTGTCCCGATGATGCTCACACCCATTGTGTTCATTAGTGGAGACGGAGAAAATTATATTTTCCAACCCAAAAATCAGCACCATGAAAAATAACTTTCAAAGACCACCAGAATAACATGAACTAAATTTGATTTTTCCAATGGCACCATTTTCCACTGAGGATCCTGAGCTTTCATCCCCAGATCATCATCAAAGCTTTGAATTCACTTAAATAACTGAGGCACAGCCAGTGTTTATCATTTATGCCATTCAGCTGATGGACTTTGTTCAGGAAAGAGCTGAGTAAATAGTTTGCAGCTTTTTTTTTTCACATAATGTGGTTTGTAGCTTTTTTTCTTCGCATTTAACGCGGCCCTGGGCTCGYGCAGCGCAGCCTTTCCGCCGCATCAGCCGTAAACAAAACGGTGCCCACTGGAGCAGGAGAGGAGATGGAGGCATCAAATCCGAAATTGGGCGTTTATTTTTAGTATGTTTTCTCCTCTCCGTGCGCATCAGAATGGTTGGGAAATGGGCAGAGAGGAGGGATTTGGAAAGTTGTCACCGGCTGTCGGGCTGCCCGCAGAAAGGTCAGCGCGTCCTCCCGAGCGGAGCCGGGCTGGGAAGTCCTGCCAGTCCTCCAAGCAGGATGGCAAACAGCAAATCACAGGCACCACACGCTCTGTGTCCAACTGGGAAAATTCCCTGAGGAAGGTGGAGCTGTTTCTCCTTCCCATCCTCGCAGGAATTGTCGCCGGTCCCACAGGGGAGCCGTGGCATGCGCGAGGTTGGGTTTGTTTTCACCCAACAGCATCTCCCATTGCTGGAGTTTGGCATCTGCATTTGTCAGGCGTTTGCAGATGATGAATTTTGTGGGTGATTTGCTGCTGTCAGGTTCAATCACTGTGAGACACCGAGCACGAGCCGGCTGGAGCCGCTGGAGTCCCCGGGAAACGCCGGGAAGTGGCGCAGGGCGGAATTTTCCGTCGCTTTCAGTAGTCGTGATTTAAAAGTTTAGCTTGATTTTACACTCCCGTTTTCCCTCCAGGCCCTGCTCAGCCTTTTCATCGTTCTCCAGGTACCTGAAGTGAAATTCATGCCTTTGCAAAAATCCAACCCACGGCTGAAACTCGGCACAATTCCCACCTGAGGTCTCAAAGAGTTCCTAATTGGGACTTTAATGATGCAGAGGCTTTCCTGGGATTAAGTTTGTCTGCMTTGATGGTGSTTTAACTTGGAGGGTTTGATCTGCACTCAAGCCAGGGCTGATGGRGAAGGGTCTGGAGCCCCAGGAGAGGCTGAGGGAGCTGGAAAGGGGYWCAGCCTGGAGCAAAGGAGGCTCSGGGGGGACCTTGTGGCTCTGCACAACTCCCTGACAGGAGGGGACAGCCGGGGGGGTCGGGCTCTGCTCCAGGGAACAGGGACAGGAGGAGAGGGAACGGCCTCAGGATGGGACAGGGAGGGTTTAGGTTGGATATTTGGGAAAATTCCTTCATGAAAAGGGTTCTCCAGCCCTGTCCCAGCTGCCCAGGGCAGGGGTGCAATCCCCATCCCTTCAGGGATTTGCAATCCATGTGGATGTGGCCCTTGGGGACATGGGGCAGTGGTGGCCTGGGCAGTTTGTTTTCTGTATTGAACCCAAACCCCGTAAACACTTACATCAACTTAAATATCCCTGGAATAACCCATCATGTCTCTGTGAAATGTGCATTCTGTCCCATATTCCAGTCCTCTTTGAAGRGATCAGTTTTGTATTGGATTTATCCTTTTTTTTAGTACTGGCTTTGTGCTCTATTAGTGCCTCCTCAAACTGCTTTAATTTAGCATTGAAATCTAATTCAGTAGAGAAGGAATTTCTTTGTATTTTGTTTTCTTAGKTATATTTCAAATTTTGGAGGCAAACTTGGAATTAGATTCTGAAATGCCTTGAATCTCTCACCCAGTTTATCATATTTTGCATTTACAATATTTGCACTGTTAACTCGTTTATCTCAAGGCGGAGGCACTCCAGGAGAGCGGTGCTAATGTGTGACATATGAAACCAGATAAATAACACCAATCCAACCTTTTATTCCCAAGGAAACTGTTAGAATCCAAAAGCAGACGATGTATTGCTCAAGTAAGATTCAGAGTTCTCAATCCATGGAACAACTGTTGCTTAAAAATTACTATTTTTTGTGTATTAACAAATTTTCAGCTGAAAATGGTTAATGATGTGTGACTTGCAAATGCCAGCAGCAAATTTTGAGCAGTGCTATTCTTGCAAATTCTYAACCTTTGCAGTGAGACACAAACCCTGAAATGCTGCAACATGAAACACCCCAGAGTTCGACTTTCTGAGTGAAATCGCTCGCGTTCCATCACTGGAGGCAAATTTCATTTTGCGGTTTGGAGGCTGATGTTACGCAATGATGAATTTTTAATTTGGAGCGTGTTCTGTGTACTTTCCAAAGTGCGAAATCAAAGACTTTGTAACCAAATTATGTTGTTTTGCAGAATTTCTACAAGGAGATCGAGAGGGAAGAGATGTACATAAGGTTTGTAAACATGACTGGTGACAAACTGCCTGACACGGGCACTGTAATTGGGGGAAATTAAGTTCATATTAARCAGTCACTTGGGGGCTGGAGGAGAAGAGTAATGAAAAATCACACCTTGGCTGAACCTGAAGTAATTCAAAAGCTTATCTGTGCTGAGAGCAGAGTGTTGGCAGTGAAAGTCAGGAGATTATCTCTGTCCCCTTTCTCYGAGTCCTTCAGTTCCATTACAATGAGCACTGAAAGACTCCGGAGCCAGAATTCTTCTGTTCAGGAGGAAAATAAGTAAGGCAAAAGCTGGGCAAAGAAATGATGCTGCCTCCTGGTGAGGTACAAACTCTGTGACTTGGAATAAAAATAACAATTAAATAATGCCTTGACTGGCACTTAACTTTAAATTTAAAGCTTCATAATTGCTTTTCAGACAAAGTAAACATGGAAATCTTGTCCTCTCTATCAAACTCAGGGTTCACAGCCCTCCCCATTGTTCTTGGGCTTAAAATTGGTTAAACCATGAAGTTTCTGTTTGTAATGCTGTTTCAGGTACCCAGATGTTACTCCTTAACTCATTATCAAGTGCTTGTTATCGTTTTGGAAGAATTTTCACCTGGGAACTCCCTTCCTGTTGTTTGAATGGTTTTAATTKGTGTTTTATCAGTTTGCAAAAGGAGAAGGAAATGGCAGAGTTGAGAATTGTGCACAAACACATGATGGTGTTTATTATTATTTGTGTCTGCCCTCTTCAGCACCTCTGTAAAGACAAATTATCTCTCACTGTCCACCCCCCATCCAAATTCTTTATTTCTGTCAACAAACTTAAAATTAATACCAAACTTGAAAGTATTTKCACTGGCTTTTTAAAAATACAATTTTTAATAGTTTTGTGGGGATTTTTAATTTCAGTAAAAAAAAAATCATCAAACAAATGAAGAGAATTCTGGGCCAGAGGTGTGATGATATTGAAGTTAAAGAATGAAACTTATTTATCCATAGCTGAACTAGTAAAGTGCTCTGTCTTACACAAAATCTGTATTGGATTTATTGCTCATCAGAAGTCATTCTTGTGGTGTTCAGTCAGAATGGATTTGATGATCCTGGAGGACATTTCCAGCCTTAAAGATTCCATATTTTTATGAGTGTCCATTGGAAACAGCACAGCAGAAATGCAAATGGTCCTAAAKTTTGTCTGCACACAGAAATAAGGACTTGAAATAATCCCACAAATATTTAGTTGTTCAAGGATAGACTTCAATCATTGTAATCTTCAAAATAAATGATTGATGAACATCTTCAACCCACTCTTACTCAAGAGCTGCTGTTTGTGTTGCTTGCAGGTACCTGTACAAACTGTGTGACCTGCACAAGGAGTGTGATAACTACACCGAAGCTGCCTACACCCTGCTCCTGCACGCCAAGCTCCTCAAGGTAAACCCCAAAAACCATCCTTAAAGCCCACCCCATAATCTCATCCCGTCCCATCCCATCCCATCCCATCCCATGGATCCCATCCCATCCCATCCCATCCCATCCCATCCCATCCCATCCCATGGATCCCATGGATCCCATGGCCATGGATCCCATCCCATGGATCCCATCTCATCCCCCTAACTTTGGGAAATCACAGCAGCAGCCACTCAGGGTGGGGTTTGTCCCTCTGCACATCACTTTGAGCTGATGAACAGCTCTGTTCTGGGTTCTCTGTTGCCCATGGAATTCAGACACCGAGGAAAGCAGCATTCCCTGCGTGGCACAGGTGGATCTTGACCTGGAATGAAGGGAATGTTCTCAAGGCAGCCCCACAGAATCCAAATTGCAGATTTCCAGGGTGTGAAAGCCTCTAAGCACCCATTTCAGTAAATCAGCTCTCCAGATTGTTSGTGCCAAGGAGTGCTGCAGCACCTTCTCGAGTGCTCTTGGGCGTSCGCAATCGATTCAGTTTGGATTGCAGAAAATTGCAGGGAAATTCAAATGCCCTCCTTTCCCAGTTCATGCCTTCAGAAGGTGCATATCATTTTAATGCCGTGTTACAGTTTATAGCACATTTAGAGAGCCACAACAATATTGCTGCTCTTCAAGGAGCCTTTTGGTGTAACCTGCAATATGTACAAATAACATGTTATCTGCAGAAAGGGCCTGAAATAAAGCACTGGAGTGTTTAACACTGTCCACTGCCAGCCAGAATGGAGTGAAGCTGTATTTCAGAGGTGTTAATCTCCCTGAAAACATTCTGGAGAGATGTTGTCTCTTAACCTGCAGCTTTTTTTACGAGCTTGTGTCACGAATGTGGGAGCAGGGACCCAATTTGGTCTCTTGGTTATCATTTAGAACGGTGCTGCTCTTGCCAGCAGACACTGAATGCACCTGAATCATCACTGAATTCCTAAYTTTGTGTTTTAAATTTAAAAAGCAGTTAATAGGAAAAGTAGAAATCTCAGCGTGATAARAATTAGCAGTTTTGGAAACGTTTGCTTTAGTCCTGTTCCAGCTTCCATGTGGCATGGCTTGCACTTGTTAAACAATTTAACATTCTGTAACCTCAGGTTTAGCCTAGAGTTTAGCCAATTATAGATTTTCTTAGAAATGTATTCTGAGAGCAGATGAGGGTCTCACTTCATATCCTTTGGATTCCTGGGAATAACTTCACGGGAAGAAATACCCATTTTTCTTCCCTTCTAATGCAAATCGGTAGAAAACAGCAAAAGCCAGGCTAGGATTTGTCACAGGTTTTCATCCCTGAGTGGATGTTTGTTTATAAATCTAATTTCATTATGGGCTGGAATGACTTGATTATAAAAGTGTAGCAATCTCTATCCCCATTCCTGTTCCTGCAGCCCTCGGTGGAGGGAGGAGTTCAGAGCTGCCTGAGGAGCTGCAATATTGTGGGGTGTGGAACTGAGCAATTGAGTTTCTGTGTCGAGCCTCAGGACAGGAATTTCAATGACACTCATCACTGGCAGATATTTCATCGCTCTGATTTTAATGGGATCACTTYGAGGGCAGGACTGAGAGCGGGTGAGAATTTCACCTTTCAGTCTGCAAGAAGGCTCTGTCTGTGGAGAGAGGGAGGCCAAATTACTGCAAGCTGACGAAGCACACTCGAGAAAAGAGGCTTTTTGTTGTGTTTTCAACCTTTCTTTGTCAAAATTGAGGTGTTCAAAACTAACAGAAGATAGTGGCTCTTAAAAAAAAATGCCATCACGTTGTGGGCTCCGTGAGGTTTGTGTTGCTCAGCAACGCAGAGTTCAGGRCAGAGCTGGCAGAGGTGTCTGCGTGAGCCAAACACAAACATTTTGGCCAAATTAAGAAGTGATTGGGTGAAATGTAATAATATATAGAGGTAAAACTTGGTGATGGCACAGTAATTGTGGAAATGAATCTGAGTTGCCCAGAGAAGYTGTGGCTGCCCCTGGATYYCTGGAAGTGYCCAAGGGCAGGTAGGAGCAGCCTGGGACAGTGGGAGGTGTCCCTGCCATGGCAGGGGTRGATGGGATGAGCTTTAAAGTCCTTTCCAACCCAAACCATTCCCTGATCCCRTGATTGACATTTCCYCTTGCTCCATCAGGCATTTGCTSYAAGAGCCAGAGCTGGAGAAAGTTCATTGAGAGCTTTCCTTCCTCCAGAGGTTCCCTGAGAGTCTGAGCCCTCTTATCTCCTCACCTACAGCCCTCTCCCCTCTCTGTTGGTTCTGAGGCTCCTCTCCACACAAAAGGAGGGTTCCCTGTGTCCCCTGCAGGCTGAGGTCACTCTCATCAAGCTCAGGAAGGAGGAGAGGCCATCTCCAGGAGCCTCCTGGCAGCTGATGGGTGTAATTCTTTGTCAAAATTGAGGTGTTCAAAACTAACAGAAGATAGTGGCTCTTAAAAAAAATGCCATCACGTTGTGGGCTTCGTGAGGTTTGTGTTGCTCAGCATCCAATTACAGCAGCCAGATAAAGGAAACAGGGCACAGCTGTGAAAAACCCCTTTGTTGGTGCYTTAACTGCAGTATCACTCCTTTAAATAAAAYCCCTCTTATTTCACWTCATAACTTCAGATTTGCTTTCYCTTTTTTCCYTTTTTTGTGTGATTTAGTGGTCAGAAGAAGCGTGTGCAGCGCATCTCACCCAGCGGGATGGATACCAAGCTGCTACCCAAGGACAGCTGAAAGATCAGCTCTATCAAGAAATTATCCATTACTTTGACAAGGGCAAGGTAAAAAGGGAAAGGAAAAAAAAAGTGCAAATGCATTTCATGGCTTTTCTCTCYGACTTATAAATTTAATGGTAAACATTGTTTGCATCCGGTGACCTTCGGGAAGCACTTACAGATAATGATACTGCCCAAAAAAARKWMAAAAAAAATCAATGGGACATTTATAACTGCTGGGTAAGGGGGGATATATGGGCATGTGATGCCATGGAGTAAATAAAAAAAGTGATGCATGTAATTTGGAGGGCTTTTTCTGGCAGTTRCAAGAGCTAATGGAATCCTTCAGCTCCCCTTGTTCTGTCTCATGTACACAAAAATAATTCCCTCAGGGCCTGGATGTCTTTGGTTCGTATCATAAATATYCTGAAATGAGGATATGTCGTGACAATCACATCTTTTAATGCAGGAGGAGTTTGCATTTGGCACTGCAGGGTGRGGAGAGCCCTGCTGTTGGAGAGGAAGGGGTTACCCTGTGGGTGGATCAGAGTTTGGGTATTTTGTGCACGAAATATTCGAGTGTAGAAGTAGGAATCTCTGTGTCAGAACATTGCAGAAATGAGAACTTGTGTTTTAAAAATAAACTCTGTAGAGTAGGGCAAAAGAAATGGTGTTTTCTGGTAGAGCTAGAATATTATCCAGCCATCCTTTCCAGGTGAGTTAATGGCAGAATCAGATTAGTACTTTCTTAAAATCTTAGTTTCTATCAAATTGATGCTATGATTTCTCACATTTTGATAGAAACTTTGCCTGAAAAGTCAAATTTTATAAACGAGTGCAATATTTGAAAGTTGCTAATGAGTGATGCTAAAAATCATCATTCTGGACTGGGATAAAAGTCATAAAAATAGAATTCTAGAGTGGAGCACAAGTGGCTGTTTGGGGCTGGGGCTGGTGGAGGTGACTTGGGGACAGAACTGGTTCTCACTGCTCAAAAAGCTTTTTTTRGGTGAATGAGGAGGATCTCATTTGAATGAGGGTCACAGCTGATTTCAAAGTGTGTTTTAATCCTTTATTCCTCTCTGGAAGGAAAGCCTGTTTGTATTTGGTTGGTTTATGGTTTTATGGCTTCTCGTGAGTCCTTTGTGGTGTCCAGGCATTGGGAATTGTTGTGCAGAGCTCAGGTCCCAGGGCTCCTGTGGGATTTTTGTGTGTGTGAGGAGATGATTCATTTCCAAAGCACTCATTCTGCTTACAGATATTCCTTCTCCCATTTTCTGGTCACTCGGGTCGGTGATAATTTTTCAGATCATTCTATGAAAAGGGAAATAACAAAATCAATACACACTGAGAATGTTCATCTTGGGTGAATTTGCAAATGTCAGGAAGCTCCAAGTGGAGRTTCCCAGTGCACACTGAAGGTAATCCTCTCATTTGGGATTTTCTGGCTTGAAGTTCAATCAGCTTCTTGCATTCCTTGCAGTTTGCAAATGCAGCCCAGCAGCTGCTCACTATGGGCAGTAACACCTGAAACAGCWTTTGCTGGGCATTTTTGGGAGACTGAACCTGTGCCAAATCCCTCTTTTTTAGGGCCAGGATCACCCAGCCTGGCACTTCACTCTGTAATGATCCCCCTTGTTTGATTTCTCTTCTGGTGAAGTTAACAGGAGGTGTCCAGAGAAGGTCACTCACCCCTGGACAGCTGCACAGCCACTTCCAGGATTTTGCAGAAGCTCAGGAGTTTTGTTTTCAAGAGTTCAGACTGTGCCTTTCCCACCCCAGCCTGATGGGGAGCTGTGGATTTGGGAAGAGAGGGAAACATGGGGTTGGAAACCTTATATAGAAGAAATAGAGGAGAGGGATTTCCTAAAATTTGGGTTAAAAATCAGCTTTTTGGTTTTTGAAGGCTGGTGCAGTTCAGCCTCTCAAAAATCCCTTTCACTTGGCAGCGCAATTTCCCAGGGGAGTGCACAGTGCACTTGTCTGTTGGAGGCCAACCATCCCTCAAATATTGGCATTCCTGGGGAGGGGAATTTGGATTTAATRCCCCATACACAGACTGGAATGGAGTGAACATCTCACTTCTGTCCCGAGAGATTTGGGATTGAATGAAAGGGAACGTGGGCTTGCACTGAAGGGAGGAGAGTGGCACCTCRTGTGGGCTGAGAACAAAACCTGGCCCTCACCACGAGCATCCCTGGCACTTGTGGTTCAAGATGTTTTTAAGATTCCTCATTTTGATTTTGATTTTCAATCTATTATTCTTGAGAAGTTTGCTTTTTTTACCTGTATTTGACTTTTGCTCCTTAAACCAGCCTTCTAAAAGCTGAAGTACAGCTTTCACCCATTTTTGAAAAACAACTTTTTCACTTTGCAGTTGTGCTCCTTTATGGATTTGATTCCTGCTTGGTAATGCTCTTCATTCCTTTTCTAAGCTCCTTCTTTCTAAGAGGAAAGTTGTTTCCTTGGCATAGGCATCCTTTTTTCTCCCGGATTATTCTTCTTCATTGCACTTCACTTTCCAGTCTCCTCTCCATCTCGCTTGGCTTTTGCCCTTAAAATCCTTATCCCCAGGCTTATCCCAGCAGTCTGACCCATCCTTTGAACTGCTCTCAAGTGTTTGCTCTCCCCGTGTTTTCCTGAAGCTTTGTGATTTCCAACAAAGCCTTTAATCCAGGGACTTTACTGCAAAGGCTTGGGTTGGAATATCCCGAGGCGAGAAGGGAAAACAGTGCCAGGAGTGCAGGGATGAGGGAAGGGGTGACATTTTCCTTGAGGGAAGCAGCTGATGGAGGTCAGGACTAATAAAATGAAGCCCAGGAATGCTCCTTGGCAAAGATCAGGGTTTTTTAAACCCAGGTTTGTGTGGTGTCTGGAACCAAAGGGAAGCAGCAGCGTTCCCATTCCTGCCCGGTGAAATGTGGGAGTAGTGATGGGCTCAGGTTTGCTGCTGGTGCTGCTGCCCATCAATCAGGACAGGTTTTCCTCTGCTCCTCCATAAATTCAAAGTGTTGGTTCCAAGGAGAAAAAAGTAAATAAATGCACAGTGCTCATTCATTTCTGCTCCTCCTTCCTCTCCTCCTCCTCCAAAAAAAAGCTTTTACTGCTTTACTGCAGCCACAGAAGAGAAAATATCTGAAATTAGACAGCAAATGCCACGCTTTGGCTTAAAAGGCCTTTTTTTCCGGCTCATGGGATGACATCAAATGGCTTTTTCTTCCATCTARCAAGAGAGTGGTGAAATTCACCTGTCTGCCAAAAATCTGTGTGAGGCTGGTGGCCAGCAGAGCCTGGAGTGTGTCCTGAGAGCTGGGAAGGACAGAGAGTCTGGGGAGAGGGAGGATCCGAGGCTGAGCGGGTTCCAAATGAATGCAGTTATTGCTTTACAGGCTTCCCATCCTGCCTGCACCTTGACTGCAGGACTAACAACAGAGAAATGCTCTGCTTCAGCCTTTTATTTAAAATATTGAGCTTTTCTGTTGGTTAATTAACTCCACCTGAAATTTAACCAGCTTAGAGCGTCCCTCACGAGTCCGAATGTGGCTCGATAATATTCTTATCCCAGATATTTCACTGCTCCTGACCATTAGCTCTGCAGGAGCTCAGAAATACCCTGAGATCCTCCTTTGCTGCTATTAACCTCAAAAACTAAATTGGATGCTGTAGTTCTTTGTGACCAACAAGCAATCCAGCTTCAAAAAATAAATTAAATCGCTGGGTTTTCCCTAAAAATGATCTCCTGCAACTTTGAAATCGTGCCTGTAACAATTTGCAGTTCATGGCTAYACAACTAAATTTAGGCCCAGCACATTTTTCTTACTCCTTGAGTACAAAAGAAGCATTTTCCTTCCACTACCACTGGCCTCTCTCGCTGGTACCCTCTCCAGATAAATTGTTTCTCCCATTAATGAGTTGTAGCTKGTACAAATCCTGTGTAGTAGCTCCCTGTACGACTCATTTCTCCAGAAGACTTGCCATGTCCTGGGAAAAGCTGGGAAAGCTTCCAAGGCAGGAAATCTGCGAGGCAGCAGATTGGGAGTTATTGACCTTCAAGAATATAGATTTCATTTCTCAGGGTCCTGGGCCCCAGCCGGGCTGTCCTCGCTGGAATAAATTGGCTGTGGAGTAAACAGCTGAGTGTTTCAGAGGGTTGGGGATGCACAGTCCCTGTTTTTTGGAGGATGTTGGAAAAATCATTGGCTTTGTGTTGGTTTTGTGTCATGTTGGAGGTGTTGTGATGCAGCCAMACAAGGGAAGAGCCAGGTGGTTCAGGAAACAGCCTTGAGCTGCACCAGGGGAGGTTTAGGAAAAATTTMTTYGTGGAAAGGGCTGTCAAACATTGGGACAGGCTGCCAGGGCAGGTGTGSGGTCATCATCYGTGRAAGTGTTCAGAAAATGTGTGGATGTGGCACAAATCTAAGCATTTTTAGAGTAAAATCAGGGATGGATGGGATTTTGGGCAGGAATTGTTCCCTGTAGGGTGGGCAGCCCTGGCACAGGGTGCCCAGAGAAGCTGTGGCTGCCCCTGGATCCCTTTGAGTGCCCAAGGCCAGGCTGGACATTGGGGCTGGGAGCAGCCTGGGACAGTGGGAGGTGTCCCTGCCATGGCTGGGGTGGCACTGGGTGGGATTTAAGGTCCCTCCAACCCAAACCAGTTTGGGATTCTGGAATTCCATGGTCTGCCTTCCTCCTGTTCATCTCCACTTCTTCACTAGGAAGAGCATAAGGATTATGTGATTACTGGCTGTGTGTTGTACATGAACTAAATCTGGATCACATTTAATTTGAGGATTCATTTTTCAGGCTCTGGAACATTTACAGAATCCATTATTAATATTAATATTTAGTAACATCAGAAGGCTTTGTTCAGGCCAGAGGAGGTGCAGCAGAAGCAGCCTCCGCTCCGGTGTGTTTGTGGCATMGACAGGCAAGGGTGGGAAGGTGAAAGAAAAAAAAATCAGAGGAGATTTAATTCTGCTGAAGTTGTTGTTTAATCAGAGGCAGCGCTGTGCTGCCAATTGGCCTTGGTGTGCAGGCTCTGCAGGGTCACTGAGTGGATGGGGATGGACAGGACCTTCCAAGGTCACTGTGTCCAACCCCTGTCACCAGCAAGGGTGTCTGTCAAGGACCAGGGTGCTCAAAGCCCATCCAGGGCCACCCCCTGCCATGGCAGGGACACCTTCCACTGTCCCAGGCTGCTCCAAGTGCCATCCAGCCTGGCCTTGGGCACTGCCAGGGATCCAGGGGCAGCCACAGTTTCTCTGGGCACCCTGTGCCAGGGATCTCCATCCTCCCAGGAACAATTCCTGCCCAAAATCCCATCTAAACCTCCCCACTTTCAACTTAAATCTACTCCCCCTTGTCCTGTCCCTGCATCCTTTGTCCGCAATCTCTCTGCAGCTCTCCTGGAGCCTCTTTGGAAGGACCAAGTAAGTTTATTTACAGGTTGATGCAAATCTTAAATGATTCAGACTCCCATTTATTTCCAGTCTCATTCAGCTCCATTTGCCTGAAATCAGCTATCAGGTTCGATATTAGAAARAATTCTTCACTGTAAGGGTGATCAGACCCTGGAATTGTCTGCCCAGGGAGGTGGTGGAGTCRCRGTCCCTGAATGTGTTTAAAATGACTGGATGTGGCACTCWRTGCCATGGTTTATTTGATGAGGAGGTGTTGGRTCATGGGCTGCATTTAATGACCTTGAAGGTCYCTTCCAGCCTGGTTCATTCAGTGATTCTGTGTGATRAATATTTTCATCTCCCAARAGAGAGCAKAAGGGGTTTGGGTTTGGAGAGGGACTGGTTAAATGTGGAYCACACAAACAGGAGCCAGGACAAGGGAGATGATGGTCACACCATTGTCTTTGAGATGAAAATGTGCAGAAGTTATGGATGACTGAAGTTCAAAAGAGAACGGCACTCAAAATGAGGAAAGGTTAAGTGACTTTGAAAGCTTTCCTTTGCTGACTTACCAAACACCTGRATATTTGTTCAGTTCCTATAAATTGGTGCTGTTTTGCCCTTCTGAATCAAAATGAACTCAACTTGGTGTGCGAAAATATCCTCCTTTTTCTGCAACCATGCCTTCACTCTTAAATTCATGTTAATTTTTGTTTAGAAATAAAAACATGCTCYGTATCATCATGCTAGATTAGATCCATAATATGGATAAAAACATTCAGATCCTTCCACTTGCAAAAATTGCGTCGCGGAGCGTTCAGGCTGCCTTGTAATTTCCTGCAGACGTGATCCCTCATTAGCGTGATTGTAATTAGTCCTTGGGATGCGTTCTTCACCTTCAAGGCACTTCACAAACACGAGGCAGCTCATGCTCATTCCAGTGCTCTTCCCTGGATAAATAACATGCTGAACCTTGTTGGAGAAATAAGGAAAATCGGGAGGAGGGGTCCAACAAACACCACGTGGAGCTGCAAAGGGGAGGTTAATGAAGAACCAGGTTCTGCTCTTTGTGAGCGTTCATCACCTTTTTGGCTTAAATTAGGTCACACTTTGCCCAAACATCAGCCCAGGTGTTTTTTTTCAGTTCATCCCTCCACTTGAAAATTGTCCCTTTGTTTCCAAAGAGGAGCAGGGATGGAGAGCGAACCAGTGAGACCCATCTTGCTTTTGTGACATTGGCATGTTCCATGTGAAAAGATGCTGAGGATTCATCCTGAATATTTTATTCTTTTTTAAATCAGCATCTAGAACCAGGCATTTTTCTCAAAGTCTTATTGATTCTGAGTTTTCCATATGTAGTAGGAAATGCAATTTCARCTTAGATCAAAAAGACAAATGGAATTCACCTGATGTTGATTTTGGGGCTATGAGTGATGGGATTTCATTTGTATTGTGTGGGGGGCTTTTGGGATGTTATATAATATATCTTATTATTTGCACAGTGCTCTGAAGCAGATGGGGTTGGGGGATTTTTWGGGGATGGATGCAGGGTTCAGTTGTTRTGAAGRTTTCTCCAGGTCACATTTCCTCTTYTCTYCCCACCATCTTTGGAAKTTGTGGTGGTTCCTCTCAAACWCYTCCTTCTCAAAGGTGGATGAYTTTTGAGGACAAATGGGGAATTGTGAGTTCAGCCCTTCCCTCCAGCCCTCCCTCATCCACCTGCCCTTGTCTGCTCCGTCCCCCTCAGGATTCCACCAAGACAAGGAACGTGTGTCCTGGAGCTCAGAGGGGAATGAGATGGTGGGGAAAGACAGAGGATTTAAATTTCAGATGAAGGCTAATACAATCTGCATTTCTTACTCATTCTGAATCTCATTTTTATAATAAAGTGAGGTCAGTAATGCCAACCAAATTTCAGCGGCAGAGGCAGATCATCAAGTTTGATCTTAGATAGCCTGGTGTGCTAATTTAAACATATTTTTGGGTTTCGGTGGTTCTTTCTCTTCGGAGTAGAAAAAACAAATGAAAAATGCACATTTAAAACCATTCTTGCTGCTCCTCATTAAGAGTGTTGCCTTCTGAAGAGCTGAAGGATATTGTTAAATTTCTTTGGGTCACTTGAGACGGCTGCTGAATTTCATGGTTGAGGAACGAGAGGAAGAGGAACCAATGGCAATATAATGAGTATTTGTTCAAAGCAATATCTGCAAATTGCCTGTCCTGTCTAATATAGATTATAGATATTAGAGGGAGGGAGAGGTGATTATGAAATATAATCAATCACCAGCCTTGCTCCAAAGCCTCAGATCCCGGCCTTCTTTGTGGACAGGCTGTGTTTACACATCACCGGAGGGGCTGTCAGGAATCATTTTGCTTCTGAAGCAATTTGATCATTTGGCTTGATTTGCATCCAGTGAATTTGCATCCCGTACCAGGGAAGGTCGTGGAGCAGATCACCTTGAGTGCCACTGAGCCAAGGAGGCYRATGGCACCTGGGTTRTAKTGAAGAGYTGTGGCAGCAGGACCATCCCATGTTAAATGTTGGGCCCCTCAATGATAAAAAAATCCTGGAGGGGCTGGAATGTGTCCATGGAAGGGTCTGGAGCCCCAGGAGAGGCTGAGGGAGCTGGAAAGCAGCTCATCCTGGAGCAAAGGAGGCTCTGGGGGGACCTTGTGGCTCTGCACAACTCCCTGACAGGAGGGGACAGCCGGGGGGGTCGGGCTCTGCTCCAGGGAACAGGGACAGGAGGAGAGGGAACGGCCTCAGGATGGGACAGGGCAGGTTTAGGTTGGATTTTAGGGAAAATTTCCTCATGGAAAGGGTTCTCCAGCCCTGTCCCAGCTGCCCAGGGCAGGGGTGCARTCCCCATCCCTGCAGGGATTTCACAGCCCTGTGGATGTGGCCCTTGGGGACACGGGGCAGTGCTGGGGATGGTTGGACTCGATAAACTCAGAGGGCTTTTCCAGCCTGAACAATTCCATGATTCCATTAATAGAGACATTTACAGCCCCAGCACGGCTCTTTGGCACGTCGGATGCTCAGCGTTTCAGGCATGTGCCACAATGCATTTTGTTGCTTTATTCCGATTTATTTGATTCTAATGTTGATCTTGAACCAAGGTACGTAATTCAGCTTCTTTGTTGTTGTTTTGTGATTCTTTCTCCAACAGATGTGGGAAGAGGCCATTGCCTTGGGTAAAGAACTTGCAGAGCAGTATGAAAATGAAATGTTTGATTATGAACAACTCAGTGAACTGCTGGTAGGTTTTTTTTAATGACATAGACACTGCAATAATTTATTTTGGAGCTGAATTTCTAAGCCTGTAAAATTATATCAGAAATACTCTGAAATTGTRAAATTATTATCAGAAATAATTTATTGTTATGACAGTAAAATGGAGAAGCACATCCCTATCTTGGCTTTGTTGGACCAGTGTCAATTAACTGGCTACCACTGGAGTGCCTGAAAAACATTTAATTTTTTTTTTTTTTTCAGCTGAAAGAAAAACATCTCGGTAATGTTTGGTTTATTTGGGGTATAAAAGGAAATTTTGAATTTAAATATAAATGGGAACACAAAAAAAAATCCCTATTCTCTCAAGTGTCTTTCCATATTCACGTTTCTTTTTTTAGGTATGAATAATCCCCAAGCATTCACGTCTGCAGTCAGTTATTTTTGCCCTGACGTTACCCATTCATTATTCCTGCACTGTTTTCTTCCTCCTGTTCTTTTCCAAAGAGATAAATGGCAGCTGTCCCTGTTCCTCCTCAGGTCCCAACCACCTCCACTGGAGTTGGGATGTGATTCCAGTTTGATTTTGAAAATTCTCAACTTTCAGCTTTTAGGTACTTTTCACTTTTGCACTGAGAGTGCATTTTCCTGAATTTCTTTGAATTGTTTTTCTGCTCAGAATACATTTTCCTGAATTTCTTTGGATAGTTTCTCTATTTTTTTTATCCCAGTGTGTCTGAGCTGGGTGTTCCTACGGTGTTGAACTCAGCTCCACACAGCCCCAGCTCACTCCTGGTGGGATGGGGAGAGACTGTTCCTCATTTCAGTATAAAAGGAATTGGGTAGAGCTTGTTCCTCAGCTGGAGATGATTGTCATGTGTCAGACAGGATTATTCACTAGGGGGTGACTGCTCTCTGAGTTTTAATTTTCCATCTCCTTTTTCCTTGCACACAGGAGCATGAATGGGTTTGTCACAGCAGCAGCCACTCTTTAATTATCCTCTTGTATCCTTTATGGAGGAGAAGTCGGAATTTGCACTTTATTCATTGTRGCCCATGGTGACAGAGTGATTAAATTGTGTTGCAAGGGACTTTAAAGCCCATCCAGAGCCACCCACTTGGCCRTGGGCAGGGACACTTCACAGACCAGGGTGCTCCAAGCCCCATCCAGCCTGGCCTTGGACACTTCCATGGAGYTTCTCCCTCTTCTAAGAAGGGAGAAGCAGAACTTGCAACCCTCACATCAGACAATTGAGTTTATCTGCTCTTTACTCATCAGCCAGGAGATGAGATGTCCCAGAATTAGTCCTGGYGTGCATTTCCCTCACAAGGCAGAGATCAGAATTCACGCTCCCGTATGAGTCAGGTCTCACATACCCCATCAGCTTTTCTTATTGCTGCTGCTGAACAGCTCTTTTTTTTTTTTTTCTCCACACAATAAAATTTACAAGTTTTTTGTTCTTTCTGTTCTCCCTCTTGTCTCTTTTCTTCAAGCAATATTAAATATTAGCCTCTGAGACAGTTCACAAATGACAAAATAGTTCTGCTGCAGACRAGCTGAGAAATATTCGGCAGATTTGGGTCTTTGTAGTCTTGGTGCCATTTGCTGTTATCTGTCATGTGGGAGCAGCAATAAACCTCTCCCCAGATCAAAAGTCATTGTCTTTGCAGAAATAATAGACTAAAAATAAGTTAATGAACAGATCTTCTGAAGCTGCTCATTTGCTATTATTTCATCATTAGAGATAAAGAAGAATTCAGCATYGAAAGCAGATGGTGTCTGACATGCGTGGATTTATTCCCAAATTTACATTTTCCTGCAATTCTCAACTGCCTGCTTTCCATATGCAAATTTGTGGTTGTAAATATGGAAGAGAAGTAGTAGAAAAATGCAATGAGATGTAACAGCCCCAAACTGACAATTCAGCACCACTGGGATGAGCTCTGTGTGGCTTCATCCTTCTGGTGTTTTGGCATTGGGAGTTTTGCGACTGGGAATTCAGATTGGCTCTCAAATTCCTGACCATCATTGTGAGTGAAATGTTGGCTGTGGAGCAGGGAGGTTCACCAAGATGAGGTTCATCAAAATTGAGATATTGGATGTGGAGCAGTGAGGCTTCTCAAAATTGAGATATTGGATGTAGAGTGGTGAGGTTCACCATGATGAGGTTCATCRAAATTGAGATACTGGATGTGGAGCAGGGAGGTTTACAAGATGAGGTTCATCAAAATTGTGATATTGAATGTAGAGCAGTGAGGTTCATCAAAATTGAGATATTAGATGTGGAGCAATGAGGTTCACCATGATGAGGTTCATCAAAAGTGAGATATTGGTTATAGAATAGGAAGTTCATGAAGATGAGGTTCATCAAAATTGAGATATTGGTTATGGAATAATGAAGTTCACGAAGATGAGGCTCATCAAAAGTGAGATRTTGGTTATGGAACAGTGAGTTTCACCATGATGAGGTTCATTAAAAGTKAGATATTCCTTAGGGAACAGTCAGATTCACCAAGATGAGTGTGAAAATAGYGACTGCAGAGTGTGGTATTTCCAGATATTGCCATGTGCCTGATGGAAAGGTGAGGAGAGAGAGGGCARTGAAACATCTTTAATTTTGAGATGCACACAGAAGATCTTGCATATAAGGAATCTCCTTCAAGTTCAGGTAATTAAAATCCCTCCTGTTACTTTTGCAGAGAAAACAAGCCCAGTTCTATGAAAACATCGTGAAAGTGATAAGACCAAAGCCAGACTATTTTGCTGTTGGGTATTACGGCCAGGGATTCCCGACGTTCATAAGGGTAAGTGTCCATCTGTTTTTACAGAGGTTTCTTGCTCTGGAAATTTTCTYTGGCTTGGAGAAATGTGCCTGACACTGACAGGTGTTTTTCCGGGGTGTAAAACAAACACTGATTTTTTCCTTTCCAGTTTCTAAGATTGAACAGTGGAATTTTAGTAGAGAAACTTTCTCTTTCAACATATCCAGTACCTTCTATTTCTTCAGGGTATCATGAGAAATGAAAATAAATGACCCAGTCCATCACTCAGGGTCATAACCATCTGAAATGGTGACATTTTTGCCTGACAGGTTAATATATATTTATATATAAAAAAGATATATATATATATATATGAGCATGGTAGAAAAGCCTTTTGTATGTGACGGTGTTTTCAAGTGAATGTCCTTTCAGCATTGTCACCAAAATGAAGTTTACTATCAAAGGTGTGTGTGGCACCTTTAATAGCAATTTTTTATCATTGATCTTCAATTTAAGACATGTCACTGGGTGGGTGCCAGCATCGTAGCTTTACTGACATTTTAAGGRTTTCTTTTCACTGATATTAGGATTTTTATGGGTTGAATAGAGAGGCTGAATTACATCTGTGTTATSATTATCTGGTACTTAGTTGGTGACACGGAAATGAGCCATTAATTCTTGTTCACTTCCCTGGGTATCCTGTGCTGTGGCCTCATCACCCTCCCAGGAATTCATTCCTTCCCAATATCCYATCCAACCCTGCCCTCTGAAAACCGGGCTCTGAAGTTTTTTGCTGATGGAGAAAATCCTCAACACAGGCTTTTCCTTCAATTCCAATATTCCCTGTGAATTATGTGTGTACATGCATAAATTAGARACTTCTTAGCCATCTGTTATCACCTTTTTTCCCCCAAACAGAGAGGTTTCTTTCCTCTGTTGACCATTTCAAAAGGCCCCATTGCAGAATTAAACCCAACCAGGCAAATGTGAACCACTCCAGGTTCCTATCCCCAGTCAAAACACCCGTTTTTAATAAGAGCTGTATAATTTTYCCACCAAGTATTCATTTGGAGATGAGTAATGAGGTTAAGCATATTCAGATGCAAATTTTATCCAAACTTGCTTTAATTTGTTTGATCAGTTAAAAATATGCAAGTTGTCTTTTACATTTTCCTTTAGAATTTAATGAACTCAGCCTAGAAATGGACTGTATAAAATATATCTTAATTTTCTTTATTGGCAAAGAAGAAACCAATACTTACAATATACTTAATTTTAAAGTTATGAAAAGTTTGAACTTTACAATGGCAAAAATCGGATGGATTAGTGTGAGGTTTTTTTTTATAAGAGGTTTTTTTTTTTATTTTTGGATATTCCTCCTCAAACCTGCATTGTTTTATGTTCCTGTTTTTCTCTGCTACTCTTTGCTCACCTGAGCGCCTTTGAAGAAATATTTATGTGTAAAAACCCTAATTCTGTTTATTTGTTGGCATCCATTCCATCATTAACTGTGGGAGGTGGAGGAGACATCTTGGCTTTGGTAATAATTTCTCTTAATAAATTTTCAATGGCCACGACGTTGCAGATCCTTCAAATCACSTATTGAGGTGATTTTAGTGTGGTTTATACAAACACCTAAAAGTAAACGTGGGCTTTGTGATCCCAGCACTGAGCTGGAGGTGAGAAAACCAATTTGTGCTTTAYTGAATTGCCAGAAAATATTGGTAAAGTATTGATTGGACCGCAGTGCAAAGAGTGTGAGATTCTTTGCTTTGGCATCAGCGCTTCTGAGGCCCCAGTTGGGCACTGGGAACACTGGTTTTAACTGGGAATGCCTCTGCTTGCAGAACAAGGTGTTCATCTACCGGGGCAAGGAGTACGAGCGCCGCGAGGATTTCGAGGCGCGGCTGCTGACGCAGTTCCCCAACGCTGAGAAGATGAAAACAACGTCACCACCGGGCGAGGACATCAAAACCTCCTCTGGCCAGTGTATCCTTGGGCTGTAAAACCAGTACCACCAGTGCCCCCAGCAGCTCAGCTCAAGGGTTTGTGGCCAACGTGGGTGGAACACACAAATCTTGTTGTTTTGTCCTTTTTTTTTTTTGAGTGTTCCTGTTGAGCTGCTCGTCCCGCGTGACTGAAATTCCCTTTTTGCTTCTTAACCCCTGAAATTCAGATATTCAGTGCTTCACTGTAAAACCCAAACTGGATTTACCCTCGAAGTTTCACAGGCCAGTGTCAGAGCAGATCGTGAGGTGAGTTTGGGGTGGATTTTCTCATTTTCTCTGTCCCCTTTATATCACATTATTGTTGTGTAATGAACCTGTGCACAGCCAGTGGGGGTGGGCATTGTGGGGGCATTTAATGGTGATTTTTAATATTGGCAGGAATTCCCTCCAACCCACTGGAGAACAGTRATCCCATATTTGTTCCTAAACTTTCTGTAACACTAGAATTTAACAGCAATTCCTAACCAGGCAGTTTTTTTATTTCCATAGTGCTTTTGGAGTTTGAATTGCATCATCTTAGAGGTCACTTCCAACCCAATTCARTTTGTGATTTCATGATTCTTTCCCCTTTTTTTCAGTTTCTACAGGGTGAACGAAGTCCAACGCTTTGAGTATTCGCGTCCCGTTCGAAAAGGAGAGAAAAACCCAGACAATGAATTTGCAGTAAGAAATTAAAACAAAAATAGACCATTTTGGGTCTGTTTGTTTATCACCCTCTGTTTTTGAGAATCTGAGCCATTCATTATCTTTTGGTTGTTGTGAAATAAATTCTAGGTTWAAAGTGATTATTTTTCATAGAAAGTTAATTAAGCCAATTTATCATGTTCTGGTTTATACGAGAAAAAAAACAGGAAAAAAAGGGATAAATTGTATTTATTTTGTAAAAACAGGTCTTCTGAGGAAAGGATTTTAAATTGTTACGCCTGAAACAGCAGCTGTCTCTTGCCAAATCTTGTCTTGCCATGAAGATTCCAGTCAGGCATCTGAAAACCATTTTTCACTGATACTTTTGCTTCTTTTTTTTTTCTTTTTTACTGAACCATTTTTGGTTGACCATCTAATGGTCAATAGAATTCCTTCTGTGGGAGGGTGGGCAGCCCTGGCACAGGGTGCCCAGAGAAGCTGTGGCTGCCCCTGGATCCCTTTGAGTGCCCAAGGCCAGGCTGGACATTGGGACAGTGGGAGGTGTCCCTGCCATGGAACTGAATGAGCTTTAAAGTCCCTTCCAGTCCAAACCAGTTTGGGATTTCATGAACAACTGCAGTCCAGTAAAACSTGGAATCATTCCCATGGCATTCTCCTTCAGGAAGGCAGCAGCTGTTCCCTGCTGAGTCCCAGATCAGGTTTAAATCAGTGCTGCTCCCTTTTCCATTTGGAATTCCCCTCTGCCTTTGTCCCATCTGTCCCACCTTGGTCCCTTGTCCTGGTGAGGGTTTTTTAGGGCTTTGCTCAGGATCACAGCTGTCCATGGATAACATGACACTTGTGTTCCCTTTGCAGAACATGTGGATTGAGAGAACCGTCTACGTGACAGCCTACAAATTACCAGGGATCCTGAGGTGGTTTGAGGTCAAATCAGTTTTCATGGTAAGATTGGTTTGGCTTTATTGAGATTGTGCTAAAAAAATGGGGGTTTTGTACAACCAGGGAGCATTTCTKTGTGTCAGAGCAAGGAATCCATGGGATTGTACCTGGCACATCCCAAAGGAACTTGCTGAGGGTGCTGATTGTTGGCTCAGGGTGACTCAGGCAATGTTTTTCCATTCCTGAAGGAAGGGAATTCAGCCAGCCCTCCAAGGAAAGGGCTGATCAAGTGCTTTGTGTGCTTTTAGAAAGTGCTTGTGTCTCCCAGCAGGTGGATCAGGACAGCCCTGTGTGTAAAAAGGACCTTGTAGGTGGTGTAGGGGAACCCTCCTCCATCCCAGTGAACCTGGCCTGAATTTTATAAGAGAACCAGGGTCTTTTGATTGTCATTTATTCCAAATACCCCAATAATCAAATGCATTGTATGTGTCTGCATTTCTCACCACTTGTGATGAAAGGTTGTTTTTATTTCTTGCCCATATTTAGCTAAATATACCCTCAGCACCCTCACAGAGTAACTCCAAATTACTCATTTCTCTGTTCAACCATTTAGACTGTTTAGATAAGACATATCCATTAAACGCCTTTAAGATTAAATTATTCTTATGCAGCTGTAATTTTTAAGTAGCAATAAAAACATTGTTACTGCGTTTTTTAAATCTCTCTTGTGAGGCTTATTTTTAAAGGAAAAGAACAATTTGCATATGATTAATTAAAACCTTTTTCATTGCTCCATTGAGGTTATGTTGGACAGTTGTATTTGGATGAACAGAAGTAATGCAGAAAATTACTGTGGTATCTATAGTAACAGAATATGAATGTGATGTGTGACAGTAATAGGCAGCTGAATAAAACACATTGAATTTTTAATGAATTTTGTAGTTTCAATATAATCCTGATGGARAAGATTGTATTTATCTTCATGATTGCAAGAAGTGCTGTTTGTGCAGGCTGGCAGATCTGATGCCAGTCCTGACAGGCTCTTTGTGTGCACCCCTAAAGCTCTGCCTGCCATCAGAACGGGCACAAAYCCTGGCAGAGTGCTCCCTGTCAGCCTTTGAGGAGCAAAAAAATTCTGTAGCTGAGAGGTGATAGCAGAGTGGAACTGAATAAAGTGCAGAAAGACTGCTGCAGATAACTCCTGACCTCCTCTGGCACAGTTCCTACAAAATGAGTATTGACTTCCCTCGAGATCCCTGTCAGCTGAAATGCTGCGAGGAGGATCACAGGCTTTACATCCCTGTAATGCTAAATTGTGATTATGGATACGGATATTATTGATCTCTGGCTAAGCACGAGGGTGCTCAAGCAGCTTTGTGTGTTTCATATTTTATTGATGGACCTGGAACATCGTTAAAGGGAGAGGTGAGATYGCATCGAATCAGTGCTGAGGGAACAGAATAATTTCATAAATGCAGTGTATTATGTTACATAACCCATAGGAAYGTGCAGAATTGCCTTCAGTCTATTGGCTTTTCCAATTCCTTCAGAGTACTTTTACCTAAATCTTTAAAATATTTTCATTATCTGCCAGGAATTTGGGGCCAGCATTCCTTATTCTGTACCTGAATTGCTTCAGCTGGACATGGGAAGTTGTAGGGGAAAAATTTGCTGAGACCAGACAGGGAAATAAAAACTGAATTTTGAATCACACTTGGGTTTAAAAAGCACAAATGCTAATCCCTATTTAGTTTTTTTCTTGGAATTGTGTAATGGTTCAAATGGACCAGGAGGATGGAATTCCTGTTTTCCCTGGGTAGAGTGAGGAGTGCCCAGAGTCAGGAAGCCACTGGGAACAAGGCTCTGAGTTTACAGATAYCATAAATAGCTTTTCCTGGGCTCCAAAGCCCAGTTTGTAGTAGTGAGATGGCAACTGCAATTCCTCATCTGCTTTTAAAAAATTAGAGGGAGTGTTGTAAGAGTAGTAAAAGAGAGGAGAACGGGAAAGAAAGCCATGATTGCTGCTAGAGAAAAGTCAAAAAGCTGTCAGCTCAATGAGTGCTAATTTCTGTCGATGCTCAAGAGCTTTAAAAGCAATGGTTCATCAACACATTATTGCATAGTTATAAGCCCATTAATACAAATGGCAGAATGCTAAATTTATCCATGATGTTCCCAGCAGCCCTRGCCCAATCAGATGTTGAGGGTGGCTCCACTCTCCTGTCCCCGTTCCTCGGTGGCACTTGRGGCTGTGTCCGAGCCTGACCCTCTCCCTGTTCCCAGCAGAAGCAGCAGCTCCTCCCCTGCCTTCCACCAGCATTCAGCAGGCAGGCTGCTCAAAATGCTAATTAAAACATCCTCCATCTAATCAGCTGGCAGGTGTAAGAGTAACAACTAAAGAGATTTGATTAGAAGTGCTTCTCAGAAACGGGGTAAGCAACTGATAGCCAGGTAGAAGTGCTGCTTTGTTTATGTAGCATTTATGCAAATGAGGCTGTAATCAAATATACACTTGCATTTTCCTCACAGCCCTCAATTAACCTTCCTTTTCTCACCCTGCCATATCATTTTTTTTCATACAAGCAGGCTGTGTCTTCCTGTGAGGACTCTCCATGCTCTGGGTCACTGCAAGTTACAGATTTTTTAGCCCGTTCACTAATATTTAAAGTCTTTTAATACTGTTTTTTTCAACGTGAATATTTTGAAAGACTCAGTAGTTGGGCATAAAATAGAGCTGGAGGTCAGTCAATTAAAATGAATCAAGTTTTAGACAGCAGAAGAGCTAATTCACTCCATGAAGACATCTGAGGACTCTCTTCCTTGAAGTCCAGGCTGTGGCAGAAAGAAAATTTCTCCTTTCTGTTCTTTATGCTCAGATGAAGAAAATGTGACCTCTTGGGAAAAAGCGCAGCAGATAGTTTAGATGTCATCTCATCAAAATATTAAACTCACTGTCCTTGGAAACACACCAAAATAATCACTGCTAAAATATCTTCTTGATTTTTGAGCGGCTTAGGATTACATTTTCCATCAGAAAAATCCACGTTAAAGTTATCATTTCTTTCTTACTGTTACGTTAAGCTGGATCTTCTTTGTGCTGCTAAAACTCACGGACCCTTAATCTCTGCTGTTCTCYGTAATCCTCCAAAAACCTCACGTGATTGCTGCCAGAGCCTTTCTGGGTGTTGTGCTGGGATGTAATCCCTCCTGCAGCAGCAAAATGCAGTTAACTTCCTGCACTGATACTCATCAGCATATCACTCACTGCAGCAGGAGATAGCAAATATCTGGATGTTTGAAATCACCCCTTTCTGGTAATTTCTGGTCCAAAATCTCACAGTAACCTCGGTTCTGAGATATTTCTGCCCACTGAACAGATTAAAAACTCTCCTCCTTGAGGAAAACTTCCTTGTGTTTGGGTTGTAGGTGGAGATCAGCCCCCTGGAGAACGCCATCGAAACCATGCAGCTGACCAACGACAAGATCAACAACATGGTGCAGCAGCACCTCAACGACCCCAACCTGCCCATCAACCCCCTGTCCATGCTGCTCAACGGCATCGTGGACCCYGCTGTCATGGGTGGCTTTGCCAACTACGAGAAGGTGACACCAAAGTGCCCTATGGGGTCCCAGTGCTGCTGGGCTGATCCCAGCATGGGGGGACGTGGAGCTCCAGGGGAGGGTRGAGCAGCTCTGCTGGGAGGAGAGGATGGGGTTGGTCAGGCTGGAGAGGAGAAGGTCTGGGGTGAGCTCAGTGTGGCTTTGTAGAGCCTGGAGGAACTATGGGAAAGGTGTAGAGATATTGGGGACAAGGGACAGAGGGACAGGACACAGGGARTGGGGTCACASTGCCAGRGGRMAGGGATGKATGGGATWTTGGGCAGGAATTGTYCCCTGTAGGGTGGGCAGCCCTGGCACAGGGTGCCCAGAGAAGCTGTGGCTGCCCCTGGATCCCTTTGAGTGCCCAAGGCCAGGCTGGACATTGTCCTATTCCCTGGGACAGTGGGAGGTGTCCCTGTCCTGGCAGGGCTGGCACTGCATCTTTAAGGTCCCTTCCAACCCAAATCACTGTCATTCAGTGATTCTGATCCAGTGATTCTGATCCAGTGATTCTGATTCCATGATTCCATCATTTTTCCTTTGTGTTTGTAGCTGTTCCTTTGCAGCACTTTGGGGTTGATTCATTTACCTTCTCTCATTCTTCTGGTAGTAGATGTTTCATTTTCTGAAATAACTTCTCTCTCTCTCTCAATTAGGCTTTTTTTACTGAGAAATACATGCACGAGCATCCAGAGGATCATGACAAGATTGAAAAGCTGAAGGATCTGATTGCTTGGCAGGTAARAARSTGGAAGTCAGGTTTGTCAGAGSCAGCTGCTGTGGAAAGGCAGTTTGGTGCCACTCTGGAGAAAATTCACACRTTAAACTCCTCACCTTGGATTCATTTCTTTGCCATTTAAATCTGTCTTGGAACTTGAGCTAAAGTTCATCTTTTCAAATCTRACATAACTTCCCATTTGGATAAACTTGCAGAGAACAAATACGATCAACATMTTTTCTTTTTTCTTTCTTTTTTTTCTATTTTTTCTAAACCTAATACATGAAAATCTCCCATCTGTATCAAATGAGAAAATATTTTTCAGGGCAAAGAAGAGACGATTCTAATTTTGTTCCATAGTCACACACTGGACATTTTCCTATGTTCTCAGGATCATTTTATGATAACTAAAAAATACCAGTTTGATTGGAAATGTTTTTTTTTCCCACAGAAGAAGGAAGTGAATCATTGTCTTTTCATATTCAATTCTGACTTTATAATAAAGGGAATCATTTACATTTCTGTAGATTTCAATCTTAGGGGTGGTAGAACCAAAGCAACAGAATTCAAAAATAAAATATCCTCTGAAGGCCATAAAACTATCAGTGAATAAAAACTCCTTTTGGTCTGGGGGAAAAAAAAAATTCTTTATTTTCTTGTGAGCTTTTAGACAAGATTAGGTTTTATAAGCTTTAAGTTTTATAGAGGAAAATAATTTGGTCCCAGAAGACTGACTTGGTGTCAGCTCTGTGTCTTTGCCTCTGAGAGTGATACTTCAAATGAATTCCAAACACACTTTCCCCCAGCCAAGGCTCACTTTGGTGACACTTGTGTATTAAAATAATATCACAGTTTGAAAATAGGGATGRTGGCTGATCACATTGGATTTTAATTATTCAGGGCTTCTAAACGTGTGATTTCCCATCCTGTTTTGTACTTCCAAAACAACAGGAACCAGAAAAACAGAGAAAAGGGATCAAGAATTATTTTTATTATTTCAGTGCTTTCAAGTTACCTTGGATGTTTTATATACATTTAGGGTATGCTAAAATTTAAATTTCCTCTCAGATTATTTCAGTTTCCAGCCGGGTGGAATCAGCTCCCAAATATTGGGGGAGGGATGTGTGTGGAAGCCTTGGAAGGGAGGCTGGGGCTGAATTCATCATGGGCTGGCAGTGATTGAAAGCAAAAAGGAATTTTCGTTTTTCAATAATGCGGGGCTCGGGGTTTTGTAATCCCRTGGAATTCTCTCCCTGCTGTATAAATCAATCTGGATATGTGAACCAGGAGCCTGACAATTGTATTATCAGCTGACCAGTTAGATTTAATATTTTTCTCTCCCCTTACCTCATTCTCCCTCATGCTGTGCAGTTCAGGATATTTTCCTTCCATAATTCCTGTGAATTTTAGGTGTACATTTTGTTTTTCTCTGCTGTTAACTCAGATCAATTCCATTAGCAAAGCCAGGCCCATTTTTGTCCTTCTTGGTGCTTTTCCAAATTAGGCAAAGAAACCTTCCCATGCAACCACACTATTTCCAGCTGATCTCTTATTTTAACATGAAGATAATGAAATGATTGATTGGAATTAAGGTGGGAAAATGAATGATTGATGACCTCAGTCACTGTGAATTTAGCTAATGTATTTACAGCACACTAAAACAGAAAAATACCATGACAAATCAGGCCCTTGTGCTCCTTCTGCAGAGATGAAAGAACTGCTGCATACCTAACGAAGGTTTTGTGATCATATTTTATGGTACCCTTGTTCTGAAGGATTGTTTTCAGAGATTAATTTAATAATTCAAACCAATGTCGTTTTTTCAGTCTTTTCAGCCGAGCAGATCAAGATTTAAAAAAAAAAAAAGGGGGAAAACAAATCAGGGAATAATTTGAAGTTGCAATGGAAGTTTATAAAATTTTAAAATCAGCCAAAAGTGGAGTTATGAAAAAAGAAAGTGCCCTTTCTCCAAGGCCAAGTTGATTTGGAATATCCTGAATGTGGCAAAATTCTGCCTCTGACAAAGATTCATGATAAAATTCCGTGTCACTCCTCAGCACATTTCCTTGTGTCAGTCTGGAAAGGAGACAGGGGAAGAATTTGGAAGTTGGTAGAAGAAGGTGAGACAGAGATGGCAGAGCAGTTGGAAAGTTCTCCCTGCAGTTGGTAAATGTTTGAAGGATTCAGTGGAGTTGGGCAGAGAGGCCAAATGTCCTGACTCAGCAACTTCACGCTGTTCTGCAGCAAAGCTGTGGGAAATTTATGAATTTCAACTTCTGGTAAAGAAAATCAAATTTAGTGTTCCCTCCTTCTCCTCCTTCTCCTCCTTCTCCTCCTTCTCCTCCTTCTCCTCCTTCTCCTCCTTCTCCTCCTTCTCCTCCTTCTCCCCCCACATATTTTCCCTACAAATAATGCCATTTACTCCCTGTTGCTCAGTTTTCCATCCTTGACGTGGCTGATCCTTTGGACAGGTTCCTTTGTGCATTTTCAGCTCACAAAATKATCTCAGAGCTGAAGCCTCAGACCCCACATGTGCTTCACCGTGGTAATTCCATTTTTTTAAAAAATAATCCATTTCAAATGTCAACAATTAAATGACCACTTAKTCCTCCCAAGCAGAAGGGTCACAATGTGGCTGGATAATTACRAAAATTTAGAAATTGATTTATTTATTCAGAGCAGGGAAACTTTCTAGTTTGATGTTTAATTTTTGTCGAGTGCAAATCCATGTGGTTATAAATAAAAGCCACTACATTAAAAAAAAAAAAAAATCATTATTCTTTTCTTTGTAGTCCTTTAGGAGAAGAAGCTCTGTCCATTTAAACGGTGCCAAATCACAGAGAATCATTTTGATAAGATTTCTTGAGTTTGTTCATCTGTAATTCATCTGTGTATTTATTATTCTCCKTACTAATAAAGCTGCTCCTTCTGATTGCTGCTCAGTCTTATTAGAAAAATCTGGTTTTAATCAGTATTATGATTTAATTATGAATTATTAAGAAGAAGCCTCTCAGCTTGATTGCTGCAGAGAATATCTGAGTTAGAATCAGAGCACTGTGTGGGCTGAAACGGACCTGGAAGAGGAAATATTTTTCCTGAGCTGGAGGTAGAAAACTCTAATGGTGTGTCTGGGTAGCTGTGGGAATGAAAATGTCTCTCTTAAAACATTTCCAAAGGTCAGCTACACCTCCACACTAGGAACTAATTATATAATCCTGTGCTGGCATGGATATTTTGTGACAGAAGCCTTGAAGATAAATGATTATTTTCAGTTACAAAAGAGAATTAATTTAATTTTTTTCCTCCACTGTTTTCTTCCCAGAGCAAATAAAATAATTTTTCTAAGGAGAACTGTGTAGCATATAAAACTGTATGTTTTATTAATAAATATTGCTCTGCAATATATATCTGTCCAAGGATGGAGCTCATTTGCAGCTTTAGAAATAGCATTTATTAAAGGAAACATAAACTATTTTCTTCTTCATGGTTTTATTCTCATGGAACTGGGAAAGGAGTTGATATTAATAACTTGGTGTGAGACTCATCATCCATCAGTTKGGTGTTTTAAAACACAGAATCTGTGGGGGCTTGAGAGTGGAATATCCCAGGAGGGCTTGGGCTGTGGGATAAATCCACTATGGGATTTCTGGGCAGAATTAGGGGTTTATTCAATTTAAAGGATTTTGCTCAACAGAGCAAAAGGGAAATCATGGAGAACGAGTCTTTAGATCGTGTTGTTTCTCATATACAATGAATGATGATGGTCACTGTGATGATAATAATAATTCTTTAGTATTTTTGTTATTGATGCTCTTTTAAAATAATTGTTATTATAATTACTATTATTATTAGTGTTATAATGATCATTATTATTGCTCTTATCACTAATATTATTWTTATTCCATGAGTTCTTCCCCTCCTGTGGGAGCGTTGTCCCCTCCCTTAGCTCAGGAAGGGCTGGGTGGGGTGAAACAGCCAAATTCCACTTTGCAGATCCCATTCCTGGCCGAGGGCATCCGCATCCACGGGGAGAAGGTGACAGAAGCACTGAGGCCGTTCCACGAGAGGATGGAGGCRTGCTTCAGGCAGCTCAAGGACAAGGTGGAAAAGCAGTACGGCGTCCGCGCCATCGTGAGTATCTCTCAACTTCCTCCTTCCTAAATAGCGACAATTTCTTTAATTTTTGTGTATTTTGCGTGCCAGTTCCATTGAGCAAGAAAAGCAGTGTAGGTGCAGCAGTGCTGGTTGTTCCCAGGATTGTCCAATTGTGGAATGCTGAGCAGATGAGAGCAGAGATGTCAAGGAAGCCTCGGTGCTTTCATTTCCGAGCACGGGAGCGATTTCTGAGCTGCCCGCCTCCGTTTCTTGAAAGTCAAGATAATCCTTCAGTTTTGAAGGATTTGGGTTACAAAAATAGATTTAAAAACGGGCACTTAGCAGGATTGTGTTGGAGCTGAATGTCACCTTTCCACAGGTGGAATTCCTTGAGGGAAGCGAGGGCTGTTCTGCTCTGGGGTAGAGTGTGGGCAGGCAAGGAAACCACAGCTCCTTTTTCATGAGTTTAAAAGGAATGAAATTCCTGCTTTTCTCATTCCTACAAACTCTTTCCTGCTGCTGCTTTATCCTTAAAGGAAAGCCAAGAATTCCCGGTGTTTCCTGTGGAGGTTTRTTCTGCTTTTGAGTGTTGAGAGTGAAGGAAGGTCAGAACAAAGAAAGCAAAAGGCTTTGTAATTCAGGCTAGAACACTTGATAATTTAGTCAAAAATACATGGATTGGGTGAGATTAAATGATGATGACAAGGTGGGCATTGGGCACAGCTTGGACTCACTCTCAGAGGGCTTTCCCACCCTAAATAATTTTGGGATTCTGTCTAGAGCAGTGACATAAYACTGAGAACTGAGATCCTACAGGGAATGTGCCAGCCTTCATGGCATCCTTTGGTGTTCTGTTTGTGTTCCTTCCAATCCCATCGTGCAAATTTATATATTCAGGAAAAAGTTCAAACAGTAATTTATTCCCAGGCAGAACAGGACTAATTACCATTAATGATGGCTGCATGTCAGTCACTTCAGTAGTACCCATTTCCATCAGCAGAGAGATGACTGGAAAGTGGYGTTATCTCCCTAATTTCACTCTACCACCAGTAAGAACTTTCAGGATTGATGGAGTTTTATCGCTTCTGTCTTCCTTGTACAAGGCCAATTTACCAGTAGTTGACAGGGTGGAAAATACACCTGTAATTAAACAGCATGAGCTTCTTATTTGTTGACTGAAAGAGTTCAATTATTTTATGCATATATCAGTTATTAATGACTGACAAAGCCTGGAGAAATATTCAGAACTCTGAAATTGTCTGAAACAAGAACAAAACTTTCATTTATTTTCTTCTTAACCTGGTGCCACTKTGTAAAATCAGCTCTCCTGATGTTTTTGACATAAAATTTCTCCTTGTGGGTTTTTACTTTGGATTTTTTTTTGGTTTTAGAAAGTTCGCTTCATTTAAATGTATTGACAGGGCAGTCACGACAATGGCAGGGATGGATTAAAAAATTATTTGTAKAAAGTTTCTTTTTTAAAGGGAAGATGGGAAAAAGCATGGAAATACCACTGAAACAAATGAATTGCTGGAATATGCTTAAAATTATTCWTATGAGGACCTAACTGTTTCTCTCCAGTCATTTGGATGGATTTCCTTTAGAGCCTGTTTTTTTGTTGTTAACCACAATGTAGTGCATRTGATTGATTAATTAATTAATTAAATAATATCAAACCCTACATGGAAAAAAATCCATGGAACCTTTCCACGCTACCTCTGGCACGTGGCTCTGAGCTTTTTTGGGATTGAAGCAGTGAGATGTGGCGTTTCTTGGCTGCAGCTGGCGGGTCTGGACGAGCGGAGGGGCAGCCGGCCCCGCTCCATGGTCAGGTCCTTCACCATGCCATCGTCATCCCGGCCCCTGTCCGTGGCTTCTGTGTCCTCCCTGTCCTCAGACAGCACCCCATCCCGGCCTGGCTCTGATGGGTGAGTAAGGAATCCTCCTCAGGGGGGTCTCTGGGGCTGGAGGGTGCTCGGCATTCCCAGAACTCAGAGCTGAGAATGGCTGGGAGAGCTGGGGGGGCTCACATGGACAGGAGAAAGATCCAGGGAGAGCTCAGAGACCTTTCCAGGAGAGCCTGGAGAGGGAATCGGGACAAGGGATGGGGTCACACTGCCAGAGGGCAGAGATGGATGGGATTTTGGGCAGGAATTGTTCCCTATAGGGTGGGCAGCCCTGGCACAGGGTGCCCAGAGAAGCTGTGGCTGCCCCTGGATCCCTTGGAGTGCCCAAGGCCTTGGAGCAGCCTGGGACAGTGGAAGTGTCCCTGCCATGGAACTGGATGAGTTTGAGATCCCTTCCATCCCACACCACTCCAGGATTCTTTTAAGTGACAGCCTAATATTGTCCAAAACCCCCAACCCATGGAGACGTTTCTCTCCAGGTCTCCGTTTCCTAACAGAGATAAACAGAATGCTCTTTTTTGCCTTCTTTAACCAACTTAAACAAAACCTTCAAAMAACAACAAAAAYCCCMGAGAGGAGATAAATCCCCCTTTTTYRGGTATCACAGGTGTGTCAGTGCAGAARGGATGCTCTGCAGGCTGGGGGTACAGCCAGGCCTCCATGGGGRCAGGAAGGATTAGCTGARAGCTCAATCACAGCTTCTCACTTGGGCTGCCAGAGCAAAAGCTGCTTATGGCAAGATTGTGCTTCAAGACTTATCAAGATATTTCACATGAGACCTGGGAATTCTGTTGATAAGCCCTGTCTCACAGTCACAGCCCTCAAAGAGCAAAATAATCTGTTTGCTGTCTGGGCTTTCCGTGCAGCCTCACAAGTCCCTTCTCCCTCTTCCTTCCCTCGGGCACCCCTGTAAGCCAGAAATGCAATATTTAACCGAGGCAGCAGGTTTTAAAAGTCTTCTGAAGGGCTGCTGGCTTACAGGGATGTGCTGGAAACTCTTGTGAGCCTTCAGAGGGGAGTTATGACCTGACCAGAGACTGAAGGCATCAATTAAAATGAAATMCATTGCTATCACTGTGGGACAGTAGAGGTGATCCTAAATGTTCACTCATTCACCACAAAGTTGCCTTGCTGCAACTTGGGCAGGACAACCATCCCACGTTAGTGGGCAACTTTGTTTTGTCTCAGAAAAAAAATGGTGGGATTTTGGCTTTGGTTCTGGAAAATTCAGGAAAATGGCTCAGGGACKGCTGTTGCAGGTGCTGGTTTGAGCGTCTTCCCATCAATGAGCTTATGTAGAGTGGAAACAACAATGAAAAATAATAATAATTTGGGATATTGTCGCTGGACATTGCTGCTAATGGAGCGAATTGGGATAATGTCCCTGCAAATTGTGTGAAATAKGAATATTCCATTATTTCCCAGCACAGACTGTGGCCTGTACCTGCTTGCAGCTCCCTGCAGTGCTAAAAGAGTCCTTGGTTGRGAATTTYTGGTTTGGTTTTGGTTTTGCAATGTGTTGGTTTGAGACAGTCTTAAAACCCACCAGTGTAATTCTGTCTAGGTGGGATCTTGGTGATTTTTTGCATTTAGAATATAAAATAAATCATAAAATACCTTGTTTAGCTTAGAATGCTCCATGCCTGGAAGTGATGCCTCATCCCTGGCAGTGTCCAAGGCCAGGCTGGACAGGGCTGGGAGCAGCCTGGGACAGTGGGAGGTGTCCCTGCCATGGCAGGGGTGGCACTCAATTTCCCAGGTGCCACAGCAYGGAGAGTGGTGGAGCTGAATGAAAAACTCATTTTTTGCGTGAAATTCAGGAGTTCCTGTAGCCATAAACCAATAAATTTACTGCAGAGCAGGGAAATCCACAGCTCTGCTTCTCCAGCAGTTCTGCAGTAATTTTTATTATAAGACAATTATGATTGTTATGACCTTCTGCCCCCTCCTTCTCCCTCTAATGAGTTTTCCTGGATTAGCAAAGRGTCATTAACTCAAGCGAGGCTTGGGGAAACATGTAAATAAAAATTAGATGGTTTGAAAATAGCATTTTATTGATCTGAGCAACAACATTTTCCTTTAGGTTCGTGCTGGAGCCCCTCCTGCCWAAAAAGATGCATTCTAGGTCGCAAGATAAATTGGACAAGGATGACCTAGATAAAGATAAAAAGGAAAAGAAGAAGGAGAAGAGGAACAGCAAGCATCAAGAGATATTTGATAAAGAATTTAAATCTACTGATATTTCTCTGCAGCAGGCTGAAGCAGTGATCCTTTCAGAAACGGTAACTTTATTAGCCAGGAATGCTTTATCTAATTCTGAGCTGTGTTCCCTGTCCTTTGAAATCAGAATGTTGATTTTTTTTTTATTTACCGTTTAGTTACTTTGTAGACCAAAAATAACTCTGAGAGGCCTCACTACAATGTTAATGTACGCTGTTAATGTACATGCTAATGAATCAAAAACACAGATTTGATTTACAGTGGGGAAAGATCCTCTGAAAATCTTCACCCAAAGCTCTGTGTGACTGGTGGATAAAAGGAGGAGATGGTACAGCATAACTGAAATAAATACCATGATCCCAGCAGCCTTTGGGATGGATGTTTCCCTCTGGATATGGATGGTCTCTCTGTTTCACTGGACAGGKTTTGGGGGATGGATWTTCCAAGGTCATTCCAGCGGCGCTYGCGTGTTCTCCAAGGGCTGCTGGGAGCAGCAAATCCCGAGCAGTTCCTGTGTGTAAGGATATTAAACCCAGGCCATATCTCCCTTAAACCCTCTCTTCTTGGCGTGGATTTAATTCRCTGGAACTGTCCTCAAGGCTTAGGTAACCTGAGAGAAGTTGGAGCTGGGAAATTGAAAGCAGCGATTGCTAAAGCTGGAGCGGGGAGARCRTGAACTGACTGTGACCTCCAAATCTCTGCCTGGACACCTGTTTGGAGGCCAGGGTTTAAAACTTGCCTCCCAGAAATGAATGTAATGGTCTTTTGAAGATTTTGTACTTGTAGAGCCAACTTTTCGCTCAGCAGTCTTGTTGGAGCTGTGGCATTTACATTGGATTTTGAAATGATTTTTCTCTCACTTGTGATAAGTGGATCCTGTAATTCTTTCGGTTTGGGATTTATAGGGAAATATTATTTAAATGTTCAGCTGCACTTCCTCTGTTTTCTGGATTTTCCCCTCCTTTTCCACCCAGAGATGAGTTAATCTCTCACACTTGTCTGGTGACACCCTGAAAAATCAAAGTTGTTTTGTTTAATGTGCTCAGTCAAAATCTCCAGTAAAATCCCATCTGGGGCTCTCAGGCTTTTTACCTTTGAAACCAATGAGTTTTGCCATTGACTTCTGTAAATTTTGGATGAGCCTTGGTTTGTTTAAATGGAGATTCTTCCTGCCAGAGCCAGCCAGGTGAGCATCATTTTGCACAGATTTCTGTGTCTCATGGTTGTGCTGCAGCACATTTGGATTWGCACCTTGCAGCAGCTGTATTTTGACTGAATTGACTGAGAACAGCAGTGACAGGACTTCCCCTGGCATCTCCCAGATCCCAAACGGACCAGCAGATCCTGTGGRATGTCACAGAAGGAACAAATTGTATTTCAGGGCAGCTGAGTCAGTTGGAGCAGCTGGGAGGCATCCAAGGATTCTGGGGAGCCAGTTGGAGTCATCATAAGGTCACTGTCAGCTCTCTGAGGTCTTGGACTTTGGAAAAGCTTGTTTATGACTGGAAAAAAAGCAAATTCTATCTGGGAAGGAGGGCAGCATCACCCTTCAGGGCAAATTCCCATTTGTCATCCGAGGAGAAAAAAACCATCAAAGCCCATCGTGGTTTAACTCAAGTTTTTTTCCAGTGTTCCCAGTCAAGAGCTTTCAGCGCCYGACTGGTGTGGGCAATATTCCCCTGGTGATGGAGAGGGAAGGAAATTAACTGTCAGAACCGGTTACTTACAGTTACTTTGAGCTTCTTCAAGTGCACAGATCAATAATATGAAAAGGAGTTTACTGTTGAGAGAAAAACTCTCCCTTTTCAGCCTCTGCAAGAGCCTCGGCGAGCTCCAAAACGATCAAGTTGATTCAGGATGTTTGGAGTCTGGGGGGTTCATTTTTAGGTGAAGCAGAAGAACCACGCTCCTAAGATGAGTTTACATGAGTGGTTGCCCAATTCCCGCTGCTGTCTTATGGAATTTTGAACAGATAACATCAAGGAGTTTAAGGATAAAATTTGTCCTAAAATTTTTCCGTGCTGGAGGCATCCCCTGTCAATGCTACAAAGGGAAATTTGTGGTAGGAATTCAGGTTTGCCATTGTTCAGTGTTTGTGTGTAAATTCCCTTTTGAAGTTGCAATAAGTGTCGTATGAAGAAAAAGAAATTTGGGCTGTCCTACATGAGAAATGTGGRAGCAGAAAGTTTGCTGGGTTAAAAAGAGGTGATGAAATGGACAGGGGAAAAAAAGAAGATTGGCTTTTTTTTAGAAAAAGTTTGGAGTACAGATTTGACTAGAAATGGAAATTAAGCTTTTAAAAGTTTCTAAAGTAAGATTTTAGTAATTAATACCATTAGTTACTAAGTTTTTTATTATAGATGTTGGGTTAATTCTGCTGAGAATTTTACAGCTCRTTCTGCTGTCACTCATTCAATTATTACACTTCAGTTATTTGGTGAATTTTCTAACAGATTTTGAGTTCTGACTTCTGAAATATTTGGGKATTTTACAGCAGAAGGCAAATTGACAGGTAATACCAAACGAGAGAAATGCCAACCAATGGCCATTCCCATCCCTGCAGAGCTTCTGCTGCTCTTTCCAACGACATTGTCTAAAGAAACGAAGGTTTCCAGTCTTATGYAGGATCTTCTTTTTTCCAATCAAATGAATCATCCTGGAAGWACATGGGGAGCTTCTCAAACTGCARAATTATTTCAAGCAGCTTTTACATTTGCTTTGAAAAGGAGCATTCAGAGGCCGTTTAATTGCGTGGTTTAAATACTCCTTCCCAAATTTCACTGTACTCACCATGAATTTATTGACTGATCAAACCTCAGGCCTTAATTACACAAGATAACAGAGATAAATGAAGCACTTCAGTATGTGAAGATGAGCAGGAATATCTTCATAGTTTCCTAGAGATTTATTATCTGCTTTTAAGTATCACATCAGCTTCTTCAGCAGAAATTGTCCTCGTTAGTGCTTTGATCCCAGGAGCTGAGGTCAGGTAGTTACCAGAGCACTTGAAGGCTCGTGTTGGAAATCAGAAGAAAAGGCTGGATTTTATYGATTCAGTGGTGTCTGACATCACTCACCATTGATCTGCCCTTCGTTAGACCAAAAAAAAAATTAGCAGTGGCTTCGTTATGGATTGGTGGCCTCCCAAGARCTCATATTCCTCAGCAGATCTGGGATTGATGTGGAGCTGTCRGAGGAGGCCAAGGATTGTCAATCACAGGAGAAGTCAACATTTGTTTAAGGAGCTGCAGACAGGGTTAACTTGGGAACTGACTGCAGTTGGTTTTTCTCTTGATCCTGGCCTGTTTCTCTCCCCAATTAACATATTTTCCTTCGTTGTTTTTTTTATAATTACCTGCCCCTGAAAAAGTGATTGCTTTGCTTATCCATTCTAYTAAAAATACGCTTTAAAGGATCTGGAAAGCAGAAACTTTTGGAGTCTCTAGGATTTGAATTTTAGCATCAGAAAATTTCTGAGAGGTTACCCCGAGGTCTTGATGAACTTTCCAAGGAAAGGTACATCCGTTTGTTGTAGAAGGGTCTCACAGGCACARCCTTTGATGCAAAGCCCTTTAGGGTTTGTTTTCTGAAAACAAAAGGAAGCATTTCTACGTCATTTCAGGTTTCTCCTTCACAACATTCTTCATAAAAACCCAAACAYTGGGAAATGACAAAACCCTTTGAACAAGCCTGGATTGCTGCTGGCACTTTCTGTTCTGTCTCAGTGCAGCACCTTGGAGTAATTCCCCTCTTAACTTCAGGCTGCTGCTCCATTTTCKGGGATCTGCTGGAAATGAAAAGCTCCTTTTTTCACTGTTACTATGGGGGTGGTGAATGGGGAACATCAGTCGAGCTCAGAATTAAACTCAGTCAAAAGAATTACCTTTACTAAAGCATGAGTTGCCCATCAGATTACAAATATCTTTTGAGGGTTTCTGATGGGAAATTTGAATGGATTATGARGCAGCCAGAGCAAAAAATGGGATGTTTCAGTGAATTAAATGTAAGCGAAGCCAGGAACCACCAAGAAAACGTTTCTGGACAGATGATGTCTTCATCAGAAGAGAGTTYCACCTGCAAAGGATTAAAGAGAGAAATTTTAACAGGAAAGTAGAGCCGTGTGAGGAAAAATAAAGATTTTGGGCGCTGTATAATCTGGTGTAAGGCTATGAACTCCCTCAGCTGTTATTAACCAAGAGTTTGGGACATTTGTTAAGGCCAGGCTGTGGGGAGCTGGGATCCCTTGGGGGAAGGGAAGGACCTGGAGCTGTGGGTCAGCAATTTTGGGCGTCAGCCCTGCCCTCGCCCTGCTCAGGGTGAAACGCGGCCGTTCAGGCTCTGACACTCAGTCCTGAGCATCCCCTTGTAAGAGACGGTACAGCAGTCCCTCATCTGCCTCACGATCCTCGAGATGGACAGAGACTGAGCACCCAAAAACCCCAAGGGGGAAGAAGGGGGACTTTTGCTCAAAGAAGTCTGGGCCAGATCAAGGTGGGATGTCTGCCAGGTGGCAGTGCTCAGGCTGCTGAACAAGGTGTAAGCCCCAGTGGACCACGTCGTCGTGGAGGAGAGCTGCATGGTTTGTGCTGTACACCTGACAAAACAATGGGCAATCTTTCCCCAACTCTTGGCCAATTTCCCCTGCATTGGGACCTCTTGGACAGCTGCTGCACACTTTCGAAAAGACTATAAGAGGCTTTCAGAGAAAATCCCTACGAGTACTTCCCACAGATGAAGATGAATCGATGGGATCCAGACCTCGAGGATTTTGTTGGAGCCGTTGGTAGCTATAACCCCACCCTCTCTCTCTCACTCTCTCTCTTTTTCTCCCTCTCACCCTCTTCTATTGCATAAATCATGTTGTTGCCACTCAATAAAAGTGCTTATGATTTTGAATAAATACTTGTCCCTCCTCTTTTGCACTCTGAGATTCAGTTAACGAACCATCACGACTTCTGCTTGTTTCGAGCAGATCATGACACCCCTCCCCGTTGTKTCCCCCCAGATCAGCCCCCTGAGGCCGCAGAGACCCAAGAGCCAGGTGCTGACAGCCATGGGCGAGCGTCGCTTCTCCGTGTCGCCGGCACCGCCCGGCTCGCAGCTGACACCGCCACCCATCACCCCGCGGACCAAACTCGCCTTCAGCATCCAGCCCGGTAAGGCTGCCCTGGAAATCGATTCCCTTTCCATGTGGAATGTATTTCCTCAGCATTTCTTTGCGCCCTGCTTTGAGTCGAGTCGCTCCTTTGGCCATCACCAGGGCATTTCTTGCACCAGATATTTCTTAACCTCATACCTTTGCCGAAAAAATGGTTTCACCTTTTGACAAAAGCAGGCAAAATTGTTGCAKTGAAACAGTTTCTTTTCATGTAATCATTAACAATTAATTAGGTGCAGAATAACAGTCAAAAATTCATGTTGTATTTGATCCTGTATTGAGTGTTCGAAGCATAAAGGCTTAAAAAGCAATAGTTTTTTTGTAATTGTACGTTAAAAAAAYATGTCTTTGATATGTTGTGAGTACAAGCCAGAAGGGAAAATAAAGGTCAGTCTTTTTGAAGTAGTTTTTTGTTTGACATTGACATCTTTCACTCAGTTTTTTTCTGTAAAATATCATCTGTTTGCTTCATTCTGCAGCAAACCCTATTGCAAAGCTGGGAGTGATCCAACACCTATTTCTTTCCCAGTACTCTTTCCCAAAACCTGTTATTCTGAGTTTGCAGCTGCCAGCGTGTGACAAAAAGGAAAAAAAAAATTCTTTTTGATACATGTRCCCAAATCCTGCAGTGGTCAAGAGTTCAGTGGTAGTAAGGAGAACAGATGGTCAGTCTTAAGAAACAAATCTTGCTCCATCAAGGTTTTATTTATTGGTTTTGGTAGTTGAAATTTTTTTCCCTTAAATAGTCAGACAACCAAAGCAAATATTTTGATTATGATGAACCCGTAGCTCTCACCTTTCTTTACAATTTTATAGCCAAAAACTACCAGGATGCTAGAAACTGGGAATATCGAGAAGTAAAAGATATATTCTCCTGCAAAATATATATTTTTAATTGGATTATTTGTTCATATGTACATTTTATTAGCACTTAATTTGATTTCTCTTTGTAAGAAATGTCTGAAGTTCACAGGTATTTCTGAGAATATTCATGTGCTGGAGATTGGTGGGTGTTACAAAAAATAGACTCATCTTATTGCACTGGTCCATAATCATTTGAGAAATTACAGTGATAAATTTTTTTTTAGGAACACCAAGGATAAAGAAGTTCCTTCGGAGCCCAAATTGGCTAAAAGCAGTTAATGGGTTGCTAAGCAATGCTGGCTGCTTGTTAGCTGGCAGTTTAGGAGAATGGAGTGTAAAATGGGATCATTAGAGTGAGATGAAAAAGGAGTCCCTTAACTGATATCTGGCAGTGTCCAGCAAGGAGTGAATATTCAGAGCACACTGATCCCATGAACCACCTCGAATAATGAATATCAATGAATAATGAGGGCACCCAGAAATGCTGGGGCATTGTTTGTGTAGTGAACGTGGTACTGGGGTGCAGTTTACCTGAACTGGGCAGGAGGAAGTTCATAGATTTGCAGTAAATAGACTTTAGATTTTCTTGAGACAACACTGGAAATTCCCGAAACTTTTGTTCAATACCAGGGTAGATCCTCCCTGGATTTCAGTGAACTCTGGGAAAGATTAGAGACTTGGGCAAATCATGGATTTGCATGATGGGATCTTGTTCTTCCACTAAACAGAGTCCAGATAAATGCAAACACGTTTTCAGGGTGTTTGATGAGCTGTTACTGTGGCTGGGAACGCTCTGCCCACATTTGCAGGGATTTATTGCTGCCTTGCAATGGGATGGGGTTGGGAAGGTGCCATGGACAGGCTGCAGGGGCACAGCAGGGGCTGCAGGAAATTCCAGGAGTTGGGGAATGYGGGGAAAGGGGGAGAAGCAGAGCAGGACACATTCCATGGACAGTTGGGTTCCATCCAKGYTCTTCAAGCAGAGTTGCCTCCACTCCTTGTTTCCTCTGCAGCTCTGCTGAAAACATTCCTCACCTGCCTTTCCATGGATCCTCCAAAGATTTGTTCAAAGAAACCAAGGATTTCGGTTATTCCTGAAAAAAATGGTCCCACCATCCTTTGGGAGCACTTTGGCTTAGGTGAAGTTACAAGTTTTATCATGGAAGAAGTTCTATCATGTTAGTTGAAAAAATATCATGCAAAATGCAAAGCTGAAATGTTCAGGGTGGTTAAATTCACTTTATTTTGGGCAAATTGTGTGTTATTATACWCCCTTTCAGTTTCCCAAGGAATGTCTGCAAAGAGGCCAAAAAACACGGCTTGTTTCTAGTAAAGACAGGAAGAAGGTTTCTATTTCTGAAATAGGTTTTGCTAAAGTCCTAACTAAACACAAAAGAAAATGCCATTTCCCACTTTTATCCTAAACTTCRTGGAARAAGCAAYCAWAYAAATCMATRKATATATATATTTAGATAAAATATAKATGTATAGRTGTGTGGTTGTGGGTGAGRTGWGCAGGACCTGTGCCAGGAGTTGTTTTGTGCCMTTAAATGTCTCAAATTCCTGAGCTCTTTAGATGTGCAGAATGGATGGGGAATTCATTCCCAGGATCAACATTTCCAGCTGCAGTTTAAACCATGAGCTGGGCAGGAGCAGATTCTCATGGAGATCCTTAAAGGAAACTCTTATGGATGTCTGGGGGATGGAGAAATCCTCTCGGTGGAAAAGGAAGGATGAAAAACAGGAGCAATGGAAAAAACAGTGAGAAATGCAGGTCCTGGTGGACAAACAACATTTTCCAGCCTCATGGAGAAACCACTGGAAATGTGAAGTCCCAGGATGGAAAAAAATCCTTTTTTTAGTGTAGGCAAGAGTTCAGGTGGAGGGATGAGGAGTAAAATTACAGTTTTCAGTGACAAATCAATGGAGCCACCTCAGAGTTAAATCGTGGTAGTGAGAGGCCATTTTAGAGAACAATAAAATCACAAAATTTGAATAAAATATTGATATGGACTTTGCAATAAAAACATCTGCATAAACAAGTCCCTCCACTTGTTTCACAAATCACCCCAGTAAACATAAAATCGAAATCACCTTCWTTTTTTTTCAGTTTTCCTAAATAAYGTTCCCWCATTTATAAAAAATCGTTTCAGTTTCTTATCTCGTAGAGATCACAGTGGGTTTTATTAAAATGACTGAATCRAAATGACTGTGTTAAAATGACTGAATTACCCTGAAATACGCCGTGGGTGGATTTCTCCCCCAAAACCGATGTATCACTCAGGCCTCCATAAACTTTATTGTCCCTCAGGCTATTTGCCTCTCCAGCACATACCTGGGAGGATTTATCTGCTAAGAGAAGGGAATTTTCTCCCCAGCAAACGAGAATAATGAATGTTCAGTACTTYCTCGTGCGTGATTTTATTTACTCAACGACTAATGGCTGCTCATTTGTTATAGTTACCTGGAGCCTGAAAGTTTTGGAGAGAGATGTACTTAATTCTAGGCTTTCACTTGTGCATTTTATTAACAGGGAACTTTTATTTTACTGGGAGGAAGTCAATAAAACTTAGCTCGATTATATTTTCTTCTTGCGCTTAGCAAAACTTGTATCATGTTTTAATGTTCAAGGTGAGCTTCGAGATGCGAAAATTTTATTTTCTGAGCTTGTGAATATTTTGGTGGAAAAGGTGAAGGGAATTTTTTTTTTAAATTAAAAATGGGAGGTTTTTCAAGATTTTGAGGGTATTTTAAAATGAGCCCAATGTGAATGCACAGCCAGGTTGAACGGGATGGTGGAAATTGTCCCTGCCCATGGACTGTGTGATCCATGAAGTCCCTTCCAACTCAAACCATTCTGGAATTGCAGGATTCAGCTGCTGGAAGAGTTAACCCAGTGCTGTTTTCTCCAGGTCTGGAGCTGAATGGGATGTCCAGCTCTGACATCCCCGACGTTCCCCCTCCTCTGCCCCTCAAAGGAAGCACGGCYGACTACGGGAACCTCATGGAGAGCCAGGAGCTGATCAGCCCCACCACGTCCCCCCCTGCCCACCAGCGGGTGAGTGCCCCAAAAACGATCCCTTTGAGCTTTGCTTGGTACCCAGAGCCCTCCCAGCTGAGCTGGAATCCTGCTCCACATCCAGCAGCTGATCCCGGGGGTTCTGTGGGGTCAGGAAAGGGAGGAGGGAGGGMGTTGCTCACAGGGACCTGCCCAAAGGAAAGCTGGATCCGTTCTGGTGGAGTCCAAGCCAGATGTTGTCAGGTTTGGTGGGAAGAGCTTGAACAAACAGGRTGAGCTCTGAGCAGCAAATTGGATTTAAGAGTGTGAGGAAAATTTATCCACAAAGGTTGATGTCCCAAAAGGAGACAGAGGAGCCCTGTAACTTTATTCAAATAAAGGGAGAATCCATGGGTTATTTCCATGGGTTCTCTCCAATTTCTGGAGGATGCAGCCTCCTCTTTATCCCAATTTCCCGGCTGCATTTCCCTCTCTCTTCTCCCATGGCTGAGGTAATGGAGACTGGTACAAACTTCCCCAGATCCCCTAATACAGACCCCATCTAATGTGCATCCCCCCCTTTTTATTCTTTGTGTCTCTGTTCTTTTTCTCTCAGTGCAGGGATTTARCCCTGCCTTGGGTCAGTACCAGTCTGTGCCAATGAGTGGAATTCCTSTGGAATTTATGSTTCCATCATTKCTCCTTTCACCTGTCAGKAYCYRSCCTTATCTCCTAGCAGACCCCACAGATKATTTGTWAAGACACCTCCCTCTCATTCCTTTCAAGRGCCCWTCAGTGCTRTGTCAGGAAAGRAAATAAAACCTRTCCCTGCCATCCTCCCTTCCTGCAGCTCCCTTTCTGCCCACATTCCATCACCATCCCATCACCACTCATTTCCTGGAGGCAAACCCCCCTGTCCCCTTGGAGGGAATGAGCTCAGAAACTCCTCATCATCAACAGGCTTTGGAGATTGCTGAACAAAATTCTCTTTTTCAGCTTGGTTTCCTGTAGCTGRAAGCTTTTAAAAATAATGTGGTCTTTTTCTTTCAAGCAGCACTTTTGAGAAATGCCTTTTGTTTTCTTTAGGGGCAAAGAAAATGCTTTTAAAGGGTGTGGTGGGTTGACCCTGGTGGTGCCCACCAAAGATACTCCATCGATCCCCTCCTCAGCTGGATGGGAGAGAAAAAATATCATGAAAGTGAAAGAGATAAGGACAGGGAGTGATCACTCACCCCTTACCCCCAAAACAGGCTTGGCTTGGGAAATTAATTGAATTTATTACCAGTCAAATCAATTAAACCCCACAAGGTCACAAGTTTTTTTGACTTTGAAACGTCAAACTTTGACCGAGCTGTTTTGGGCAAAAATTTCCCAATGGAGCTGATCCCTTTTTATGTGCAGAGGTGTCTTCCAGGATTCCTCTGAACTTCAGCATTCTAGTGAAATTCTGTTGAGTGATTTGCTTTCTAGCAAATTTTGTGGTGAGAGAAAGCATTTCTAACCTCGGCAGAGGCAGGCAGGAATTGGGTTTGACTCTGGGTTGTGTTTAACACAGACTATYCCAGTGCACAAATCCAGCTTTTCCATGGTTGAAATTGTGCCTTTGTTGTTGCAGGAATTGAGGATTTTCTGACTGAATGGGGGAAAAAAAAAACAGGTATAGAAGTAACTTSAGGAGTGTGAATAGTGATACTCAAACCACCTTATTTTCATCTTTATTTGCACTGAAAAATTCCCCATTCCCATTTTCCCTTCCATAGTTGTTCCCCAGGGCTGGCTCATTTTCATCAATATTTTCACTTTTCCTCTCATTTCCATCAAAGTTTACTACACTCCTAACCTTATAACCCATTTCCCCAGCTCCTGTCTCAGGGGCCAGCTCTCATTTGTCCTGAATACAGACCTCTAAGTGGAAAATTACAGAATGTACAGCGGGGCTGCTGAGAGCTTTGTCTAAGGAATCCATCTTTGGGAAAAAAAAGCTGAGAAATTCAAATTAAGATTCACATTTCTTCAGCTCCTTGCTGCATAAGCTCCAGAGCAGTAAATTCATTTTGTATGATGTGCTGTAAGGTTTAGGCCGTGGTAGTAGCTCAGGATTGCCAAGGTGAGTTCAATTTTTAGCTAAAAAGTATTAAACAACGATAAGAAACAAAATCCTGGTAGCCAGGGAGGTTTTTTCCCTGCCTTGTGAGGCTTTTGAGGGGTTTCCCCTCTGGAATTAGATGTTTTTAGTCGCTGTACAACTCCCAGATGCCATGGGGGTGATTTTTGGAGGCTGGAGATCGCTCAGATGCCAGCCCAGGCTGTGACCTTGTGCAGCTCCTGTACCTGCCACCAGCAGCATTTCCACATCATTAAATGGGAGTTCATAAAAATAGTACCAATGTGCTCCCGTGACTTTTTTTGCAAAGTTTTATTCAGCTCTTAATATTTTTGCTCTTTACAGTCTTGATTGCTCAGACTACTTTCATTTTTTTTGCTGTATTTTGTCACTATAGGAGTAGACCCCACTTTTTCACCTTCAGCATTGAAGGGCTTAATAGCTGAGTAATATTAAATAATAATAYAGCTTAATAATATAGTATTAAATAATTATAGTATTAAAATTAAAATAAATATAGTATTAAATAATAATAATAAAGATAATAATGAATAATAATAAAAAATCCTTAATAAATTTGATTTAATAGCTGAGAAATGCAGTCAGGTACAGGCTGCATCTCTTTAGCCAACTCTCCAAAATTCTCTTTAGCATCTGTATTTTGATAAGCTTCCCAAGATGATGGGATGTGGTTTCACTGCAGGGCCAGCAGTGACTCGATGATCCTCATGGGTCYCTTCCACTGTTCTGGGATTCTGTATTTGGTTTAGAATTGATTTTGGAAAAGGTTYCTAATCCTGTAACAATCACTGTGTGCCTGGATTCCATCAGGCTGGTAGGAAGGAAGTTTTTAAAGAATATCAAGCAAATGAGAGTGTTGGATGTGAAAGATCAGATGGGTAAATTCTCATTGCTGCCATGATTAAATCCCACTCYATAGTTTTAATGACTTCTGTTTCACGGGTCAAATAGCTCCATAATTCATAACTGGATAATTCCCTGCCTGGTAAACTGATCATCTTTTAAATTACGCCGCCTTTGTATCAGTGAAGAAAAATCAGTAAAACCTATTAGAGATAAGATTATCTGAGTCACTTTTAAACTGGAAATATCTCCTCGTGTGAGGAATGATTGTGTTTTTCACTCTGCTTGTCTTGCAGTGGGTTATGAAAGGCAGAAGTGAGCTCAAAAGCAGAAAGGGATCAGATTCTCCAAGTGCAATAATGTCATTTAGGAGACCRAAATCCCAGAGTTTCAGGGTCCACTGTTACCTTGGTCCACCTTTCAGCCTCTCATTAGCATTTCCTGCCTGTCCCTCACTCCTCATTAACTGGGAGACCCTTGTAGATATTTTCTCACTCCCTGTGATTTGTTCTGCTAAAAATGTCCTTAATAATATATGGGAACGTAAAAAAAAAAAAAAAAGAGAGAAATCTACGACTCCTGCAAGGATTATTATTACATCAAGGGATTCCTTTAGGCACTTATCATTCTTTATGGGTTCATCCTCACCCTTGCATACAAATCACCCTCCTGCTTAGCATTCAGAGCAGGGAGGGAGCTCCAAGAAAATAGACAAAGGAGCCCTTGGGTTGATAATATTGGCTGTAACAGTTGCTGAGCATGGGGTAATGCTGGGATGGAACATCTCCATCAATGCAGCACAGGTGGAATGTGGTGAGGAGGCTGCAGAACRGCCTTGGATGGTTCTGTTGTGTGGGGATTGTTCTGGCAGCTCAATGGGATAAAAAGGGATCATTTATTCAGATATAACACACAGAAAGCAGAACCCAGGGGGATTTTTTGTGTGTTGCAATGCAGGTGCTGCAGTGCTGGAAATGATCTCCTGTAGCAGCTGCAGTGAGCAAAAAATGACCTTAAAGGTTTCAGAAGGTGTGTTGTCCTGGTGTGGATGGGACAAAGAGGCTGGAAATGCAGCTGGAACTGTGGGGGAACAGGGAATTGGGGAGCACAACTTCAGGGGCTGCAGCAGCAACTGCAATTCCTGTCTGAACTCTGGGACAGGGACAGGACCCAGGAAAAGGCTGGAGCTCTGTCAGGGGAGGTTTAGGWTGGATTTTGGGAAAGGTTCTTCCCATGCCCAAGCACTGCCCAAGGAATGGGCATGGCCTTGAGGCTGCCAGAGCTCCAGGGCATCTCCACTCCTGCTGAAGGAACAGCTCAGAGCTGGGGGGCTGAGAGTGTTTTCACAGTCCTGGGTAGCTGATTATCTGTTTACATCCCATTTCTGCTCTTCTGACCTAATTAGATCCCTCAATCCTTCCAATTGGAGTGCAGTCACAGGATCTCAAGAGTTCATCATATCAGTGGCYGCTGAATTTCAGAGAAAAGGAGTTCCTTGCACAGGCAGAAATCTCRTGCAGGGCCACAAGGACCATTTTGCAGAATCAAATTCTGTTTGATTTTTTCATAGTTGTTTTTTTTTTTTTTTTAATAGTATTCTCTGAATGAGAAACAACTCCTCTCTCATTTTGCTGCTTCAGAGTAGTGAAAAAAATGCATTTTCTCATCTTCTGTAATTGATTTTTACTCCATCCTAGTGTAGTGCAGTTTCTATCTCCCTGTAAGAGAACGCAGACAAATGTTTTTCAACTTGATTCTTCTCTGTATCAGGGAAAGAAAAAAAAAAAAAAACAACAACCCAGCAAATAAATGGGAGCAATTTCATGTCTGGAGCAGAAGGAACAGATTGTTTCCRTGTTGCAGATGTGCCTTTTACATAAGGTTGCTGCTTCCCCTGAGGTGCCCGTGAGTGGAGGATTCTGCCCAAAATAGGTTGGGATGTGAAGCAGCAGCTTCTGTCAGTTTGTCAGGAAGGGAAGGGAAGAGTCAGGGTCACAATTAACACCAAAATCCAAATGTGAACTCATCCAGGCGGGTCTGAATTCAACACCAAATCAAGGCAAACTCTGGTTTTATTGTGGAGTTTCTGAAGTGAAGCGCAGCAAAAATGAACTTTTTAACCCTGATAATGATTTTGGTGAGTGTGGTGTTTAAGGGAAAAAGGAAGTGTGGCTGGAATTCCTCCTGTCCTGGGATAAAAGGAAGGATGGATCAGCYGTGGGAGCGATGTTTGGAGTGGCACCAGCTCCGTAATGGAATGTTTTGTCTTGCTAAATTCCCAACAATGTCGCCCCGACCAGCATTCCACATCCTACTTAATATATTCATTGGGAGCTTATTACATAAATGAACATGGGCTAAATTTATCCGACTTTCTAATGGAAATTGTAAATTCAATTATAATAATTATCTACCTATCTCTGCTATTTCTTTCTGCCTAATTTGCTTGCGGAATCGGAGCCGGGGTAGGTTTTGAGCTTGTTATTTATAGCACATATATTTAGCTTCCTGCCATTGTATTTGCATTGTCTCTGCTTTTCAGCAGCAGGTTTTCAGGGCTGATTTGATTGTTCTCTGATCAATATGAAGGGGCTCATTTGGTTGAGAAATGCCTTTGATCTAATTGAATTGAGAATTATTGCCAATAGAGTGTTATTTAAATTCAAAATGGATTTGCACAAATGATGCTATCAGCAGAGTTGAGTTGATTTTTTTTTTTCCTGGTGATAAATATGAAGTCRAAGAGAGCAAAGCAGAGAGGAAAGTTTTGTGTTTTGTGTTTTTGAGGGGCACGTGGTGGATGGAGTTGTGGAGGGAATGTCAGCTCCGTGACCACCAGCATTTCCCCGAGTTTACCCAGAGCCCCTTCCTGGATCCAGGACTGGAATTAGGCAGATTCCACAAGATTTTGAAATCTTGACACTTCCTCAGGTGCCTTGKTGGGGCTTCAGGAGTTAAGATGCCGAGTTAGGAAGGGGATTTGCTCAGGTAGAGGAAATACTTCATGGTAACACTCCAGAGGCAGATCAGCACTGGCATTTTAATTAAAAACCAAACAAAAYCTTCCATTTTGCATGTAGTAAAATTAAATTCTTATTTCATCTGCTTTTCATTTTGATCTGTTGACTTTTCAGCCTCAGAGATCACTGTGTACCAGTTGAATGGGAATAAGCAGTGCTCGCTTTGGAGCCTGCTCTGGGAAATCATGGGATCATTTGGGTTGGGAAAGGCCCCTAAAATCACTGAATCCAAYATTCCCACAGYCCTGCCAAGGCCACYACTSACCCCTGTCCCCAGTSCCAGGTGGGGATGCCTTTTTTCCAGCCAGGGAATTACAGCTTTCCAACCCTGGCACCCCTGGCTCCCGTGCCTCGTTGGTTCTGAGATTCTCATTCAGCAGCAGATTCAATCCAATGGATTTCCAAAGGGCAAGAGAGCATTTTGTATCCAAAAATACAAAATGAGGAGGAGGAACCTCCTCCTTACCAAGGAGGAAGGTGCAAGCAGGCCCAGAGTGAAGTGGTGGCACTGGAGAGGATGGGAAATAAAGAGTGGATGGAGCAGAGTGGAGAGAAAAGTTCAGGGCATGGCTTACGTGGTGTGCTTTGGGATCTCTCTTTGCCACCAGGGAGACTCTGGAGGATTGAGGAAAGCTGTGGAAAGGTTGGAAAGTATGTCCAGGTAGGATACAGGAAAGATATTTCAGCAAAAAGCCAGCCTGCCTAGCCTGCTGATACTCCAGCAAAAAGCAAGCCAGTTAGTCTGTGCTCAGTAAAACTGGGGAAAGCTCTGCAGGTGTAACTTCATGCTGCCTTAAATCCTSCTTGGGGAGGGTGTTCAGTTCCCTTCAAGGTTGTTTTTCCTTCTGCTCTTGCTCATGTCTGAAAAGTTCCAGTGATGAGATTGCAGGAGCATCAGGAGCTGCTCTGAGCACAGGGATGTTCTGACATCACCTTAAACCTCTCATCTTTTTGGTTAAAAACTATCCTTGCATAGCTTATAGAAGGATCAGTCTCATTTCTTAGGCACTTTCATGGCATTTCTCAGCTGTTCAGACACCAGGATCTTCCTGACCCTGCAATCCCTCAGTAATTTGTCCAGCACTGAGGCACTGCAGGTGTTGGGGCTGTTCTTGCAGGAATTGGAGCAGTCGCTGCTGTCCATGTGGAGCTTGCTGGGCTGGGGCAGGAGGGACAGGAACAAACCCAGGCACTGGCAAAACCCCATCAGGCTTGGGGGAAAACAAAAAGCACGGACTGGGGAGGAGGGGGACAATTTTAGGGACAAATAAAGCCATGGTAGAGCTGTGACACTGCAGCACAGCCTTGGAAACCTGGGCTGCCTGTAAACTGCAGCGTCCCCGGGCTCTGCTGCAACAGATTTTATCAGCTGGCTGCTTCAACGTTGTGGGGAAAAAAAAAAAAGTCTTCATTTCCATAATGACTTTTTTAATTTGTCCAATTAGCTGGTGATTCTAACTGGGGGTGCTTTTCTGTTGTGAGATACGTAAAGTGATTTAAAATATGTATATTTGAACATCCTGCGTTTCTGTTTGGAGTGTTTTAATTAAACCGTGTGTGTAATAGTAAATTGCGAGTTGCTTATCTCTCTAAATGGTTTTAAATTGTTTCTTTTTTGTTGTTTTTTAAAAAAAAATATTTCTGTTCTAACTGTGCAAAATCCAAAACATAATGGAAAAGTGATGCAGCCACTGCTTCAGCTGGGTTTTTAAGCTCTGAGTGCCTAGAGGCTGAGGGCAGTCGATACAGCCYGAGAAATCAATACCCTATCATGATACAAAGCGGGGAATTATAAACTTCTCCAGTGCTTTCAAAAGATTTTCCCTGGAATATTGAGCTAATTAATCCTGAACTTGGAGAGATTTTTTTTTTTTTTKCACTGTCAAAAGTARAAGTTAYATTTWAAAGTAASGGCTGAGGGTGTTCACAGCAAATTCTGCGGGGAGGGTTTGGTGAGGCAGAAGGCTCCAGCCTCACYTGCTGCCTCTGCACTTAGAGATGGCACAGGGAATGTTCCAGAATTCCACTCATTCAATCCCAATTGGTTTTTTGCAGCATCTGCCTCCTCCTCTCCCCAGCAAGACTCCTCCACCTCCGCCTCCCAAGACCACTCGGAAGCAAACATCTGTTGACTCTGGGATTGTCCAGTGAAGAAGGAAGCGGGTTTTTTTTTTTTTTTTTTTCACTCGGAAGCAAACATCTGTTGACTCTGGGATTGTCCAGTGAAGAAGGAAGCGGGTTTTTTATTTTTTTTTTTCCAAAGAGAAAGCTGTAACAATTCATTTCCCTAAGTATTTTATGGTCTGTAATGTTTACCTCATTCAGGTGTGCAGTATCTAACATTTAGTGCAATGACTCTAACTCCCTAAGAAATCCATTCCTCGCCATGTGTCGGACCCAACACTACATCCCCCTCTTTTTGGGGTTATTCCCTCCCATAACTTGAAAGAAATCTGGATTTCTACTTGAGACTGGGAACTCCATCAACTGACAGAACCCTCTTCCTGAACCTTCTCCCTGCTCCTGGGTGACACCAGGCACAGAGCTAAACGTGGGGATTCAAAGGAGAGCTGAATATTTTGTACCCAAAGTGTTTGGGTAACTCTTGAGTTTCAAATGAGCAGAGTTTTTGTATCTAATCTCAGTGTATATAGGAATCAGTGACAATATTCACATGGAATTCAGGGCAGGAGGAGGTTTCCCAGGGAGGTRAAGCTGCTGTAAGATTTCCTCCAAKAACAGGGATTTTAGCCCAGGRTTWAAAATCAGACACCACTGATTTGTGAAATTGGGCTGCATTACAAATAACCCGATTGCTGTGAGCTGAGTGGGGATTTGGGGCTCTTTGGCCATTGAGTTTAAAATCTCTGGTGACAGGAGGARAGGTGCCAGCAGAACCTCCWCTCTGGCCACGAGGCTGCTCAGGGAATTAGTGAGATCCTCTGGGAAAATGTTTCTKCAGGTGCAGGGTCCATCAGCGCTGGTCCCTTTTTAAACATCACCTCCTAAAGGCACAGGAGCAGCAATTCCCAAATGTTGGAAGTCAAACAGCCAGGGCTGAAGGGCAAACAGGGATTTTTTGGATATCAGGTGGAGAAGGAAGGTGTGTGCCAGTGGGAGCAGGGTCAGGAGATGTGGGAGTGACAGAGATGCTGCTCCCTCCTGCAGGGAGAAAATCTGTGTGGGCAGAGCTCAGCTGGGGTTGGAGCTGCCAGAACTGTGGGGGACAAAAAAAAAAAGAGCTTTTTWAAATATATTCATGGCAAAAGGCAGTGTAAAATACCATCAGCCCATTCCAGAACAGGGATGGACACCTCCAAAACAGGGACAGGGACAAGGAAGAGGGGTTTGACACATCCATGGATCATGGAGAAAGGGGTGCCAGTGCCCTGAGCAGGACCATGGCTGCAGGAATGATCAACTCCCATCAAACCTGAAACTGCAGATCTGSAGCCCCAGCTGAATCCCTGTGAATCATGGGGCCCTGTGGGATTTATCCAAGAATCCTCCAAGAGCTGCTGATGCCATCACAAAACCTCTTGTGATGATTTTTGAGCAGTCTTGGGAATCCAGAGAGGTCCCAGCTGACTGGAAGCWGMGGAATGTTGTCCTGATTTTCAAGAGGGGAAAGAAGGAAGACCCTGGAAGCTACAGACCTGGTAAAAAAAGAAAAGATTATTATGGGAGGTGTTGGAAAACACCTGGAGGACAACGCAGTCATCGGTCACAGCCAGCTCAGCTCCACGAGGGGRATTCCTGCTTGTCCAGCCTGATTTYCTTCTGGGATGGGGTAATGCAGCTGGATGATCCAGGACAGCCAGGAGATGGGATCTTTTGGGACTTCAKCAGAGCTTTGGATCCCGTTTGCCCCAGGATCCTTCAGGACAAAGTGCCCATCCTGCAGTGGGATAAACACGGCATGGGATGGGTGAGACTGGCTCGACATTGGGCTGGCACTGGTCACAATAGGAATAGGAAATTAAACTGTAGGAGAGTGTCCAGAGGAGCCCCAAGGGTGGGGAAGGGCCTTGAGGAGCAGCTGAGGGCAGCAGGAGGAGAGGAGAAGCTGAGCTTGGGTCATCAGCACCATCCCGAGGGGCAGCACTGGGCAGGACTGAGCTCTGCATTGCCACCGTCAGGGAAGGGCTGCAGAGGGCCAGGGCAGGTTTAGGTTGGATTTTGGGAAAGGTTCTGCTGTCCCCAGAGGGTGCTGGCACTGCCCAGGCTCCCCAGGGAATGGTCCCAGAGCTCCAGGAGCGTTGGGATGGATAGTGGGGAATTGTTGTGGGGTCTGTGCAGGGACAGGAGCTGGGCTGGGTGATCCTGACAGGTCCTCCCAAATCAGGATAAGCTGGGATTAATCTGTGTGAAATCAGCCCTTGGTAATCAACCATTGCCATTCTCATCCAAYTGGATCCTTGGTGTGTCCATGGAGGGGAAAACAAGGAAACCCTGGAGCTGCCAACAGCACAAGAATATGGGAGAGGAGAGGAGAGACAGCAGGGAGGAGACTCCTGGTCATTGTGAACCGAAATGTGGAGTACAAGAAACAGGGAGAGCTTTTTCCTTTCYTGCTTGTGTAATATTTCATGTTGGATCAGGATGAACTGAACGGAATCACTTTGTCCTTGTGCCATCATTCTGTACAGTGTTTGTATATATGATGGTTTTTAGAATGTTTTAATTTTTATGGTGCCTGCTTTTCACGTCATAATGAATTCATGTGCCTGCAAAGAATGCCTTAGGTATTCTTGATTTCCTAATTGCTCAAAGTGTAAAAAAAGAAAAAAACAGAAAGCATTTTTTTTTCCAGATATTAAACTCTGAAAAATATCAGACTGATGGGATGGGGTTTTGGGAGGGAGGAAGGAAACTAACTTTATACTCTAGTGTTTTTTTATTGTCATCACACTTTTGGGTTTTTTTTTATTATCTACAATCTTTTTACTCTTACTGTAGATTGTTTTTAAATATACCACTGACTCAAAAAAAATAAACTATTATTTTAAAAGCTTGTCTAAGAAAATGAATCTATTCCCTGGATATTTTTGATCCTCASTGCAGAATTTTGGAACTATTCTACTCTACAGAAGGCTGCAAAAACACTTCCTTTTTTTTTTTTCAGAATGATTTTTGGGGGGAATTTAGCTGGAATTTTTGACTGTATGCTTGGTCCTGCAGGTTGCAGCTCAAACACTAAGAAAATCCATGCCTGTGCTGATGGCTCAGGTAGCTCTGAGTTATGTTTTGCTGAATGCTTCAGAAAACAGGAGTTTTACGTAACATTTTCCACCTCAGGTACCTGCTGCACCACGCTAGCTTCGAGCAGAAGTGACTTTACACAGCAGTAAAACAACGCTGCTCTTAAAAAAAAATCGCCCTTCTCACAAAAAGTGGCTCCGGTGGTCAATTAGGGATTCTGCCATTTTTGCCTTAAAGCACGATGTCACTTTGGATCAGACAAACTCACTTTTCCTCACCATAAAATCAGCTCCCSGAGCGCCTCGGAATTTACTGCTGGATCTCATCCTGTGATTCCCTCCTTGGTTTGTTCAGATATCTCTGCTCGAGAGGGGCAGGCAGGGAAGGATCCATGGCTGCAGTCAGATATCTGTAGACAAYCAATGATGTATCACAACTTGAATTCTCAGAGTCTTTTATTTAATTGAGAATTGCTTTAGAGGCTGCTGCCAGCGAGCTCGTGTGGGATGAGGGTGAGATTCTCTGTCTTCTGTTCCATTTCCTTCCTAAAGGATGGGGAGAGCTTTCCCAGCCTGTAAATTGTGTTTCTGATAATGTGTTTGTTTTCACACGTCCTTAGCAAATTCCTGTGCTCATGCAAGTGTTCTAATTTGGCCCTTTGAGGTTCCTCAAACAAGAGCTGCACTTCCCAATCGGCCTCGTGGTACAAACTCCAAATCTCATCCGTGTRTGTGTTTTACAAATGTGCAGGCTGTGTGTGGGATTTGAAAATCAGGCTCTGGGAGCTGCTCTCAGACCCAAATTGTCACTTTTTATACAAACTGACAGCTCCTAGGCTGGGGCTGGTGTGGAACCCRGGCTGAGTGAATCGTGCCCTCCTCCAGGTGTGGGCAAAACACTTGAGCAAAGCCAGCAGCCAATTCTGTACAGGGGACAGTCCTGGTGATGCCAAAAATCAGGCTTGCCTAAAATCAGGCTTACCYAAACCAGGCTGGACAGAATTGAGAGAATSCAAAGCAGTTCTGTTATTTCAGAGCCTTCAGGGCCATCCAGGGCAGTCCCAMACCCACAATGGACAATGACTCACGGGTTTTTCACCCTTTCTCACTTTTGTCCATTTGCACATCGGGGCTGAATCCTCCAATTGCAGCTCAGCCAATGCAGTCATTCACTCCAASTTGGCTCCCCCAATTCTCTGTTGTTTCCATCTCTYGGGGCCTGGCCCAGGGAGGTGTCCTTGAGTTTGGGGCTGCAGAGGAATTGTTTTGTGTAAAAATGGGAGAGCAGGAGCTCAGCACTCTCTGTGGAGTCTGGAGTGAAACACTGAAGAATCCCAGGGGTGCAGAGACATGGAAATAGAGAAGCTGAAATCCTGAGGGATTGCTGGGAAAGCTGTCATTTCCATGGTTTGCTCTCCTCTGCACTGCAGTTGGGTGTCAGAGCGTCCCAGTGCCACGGGAATTCCTTGTCCCATGGTTTGTGCCACAGCTGAGCTCATGCAGAAGAGCTYGTTATGAAATACAGAACGAGGAGCTGATTTGATTTGAACTGGTGCTTCAGTTGTGTCTCTCATCTGCCCCATTTCTGTGGGAATTCATCCCTAAATGGCCTCAGTGAGTCTTTTGGTTTCCCCACCCTGATGGGATGGCCTGGTTTGTTTATCACCTCTTTATCCTCCTGCTGCCTCCACACCAAAGGTCCCCATTCCAATTTCACTCAAATCAACATTTCTGCTTACAGAGGTGGCCCATCCATAGCAGATCCTGTCCAGGGAATTGTCAGGATCCACAGGGGCCAGGTTTTCACCATTTGGGACCAGGCAGGGATTAACCTCCCTCAGGTGCCTCCCTTTGCTCAGCCTTGAGAGCAGCACCACACTTTGTGACACAAATTTGACCACACTTTGTGACACAAATTTGACCACATTTTGTGACACAAATTTCCCTGAAGGAAGCAATTCAGAGGTGTCAAGTTCTTGGATAGTGGGGAAAATCAGAATTTCAATGGCCACTGATTTTAATTTCTTGAAAAGCAGCTTGAATTTACTTAGGCAAATTCAGCTCACAGGGGTAGGAAAAAAGGAAAAGCCCTTGATTCCATTTCCCCAGTGTGGGAGAGTGGATTTTATGGGTGCACAAATCTGTTCCCAACAATCCCACACCAAACCATCCCAAATTTGTTGGGCAGGTCTTGTTTGCTTTTTGATCACATTTTTCAGCGGAAAGCTCAACACAAAGGTCAGTCCCTTCGCTGCTTTCTCTAATTGACATTTACGATTACTGAGATGTCTCCCGTGATGCCATAAATTCTGAGGGTAAAAAATGTTTTTAAATCCAGTTTCGTCTTAGCAGAGGCATTTTTCTTTACCTTGGCTGTGGTTCTGTGTGGCTTTACAGAGGAAAAGGATAAAAAGTTGGCAGTGTGAATGTAAATATTTATGATATATGGATAAGGGATTGATGAGAGTGTACATTCATCTGCATGCACTCACATGAAAAATACATTTTTAATGTCCCCATACCTCACTGCACTCACTGTTTGAGCTCTCCACCTTCTTGTTCCATGTTAAACACCTTCCCTGCCAGTTCTGGTGGCCTTTTTGGAGCCCATCCTGTGCTGGAAGTTTGGTGTGGTTGAAGCCAGGCTGTGACATSCCCTGCACAAACCAGGTAAGGCTTTTCCAGTTTGCACCCACAGCTTTTCCTGTGATGAATCCATAAATCTGAGCACGTGCAGAGATTCCCCCATGGAAAACAGAGCAACATCACTCAAAAAAAAACATCACTCAAGTGATGGTGAGCACCCAAACTCAGGGTTTTCTCCACCCTCAGTTTTTAGCAGTGATGGTAGGTGTGAGATCCCGCTCTCCTTTTGTGCTTCCAATGGCTCTAAACTGAATTTCAGACTTGCCATTGCCATCTTCTTGAGGATGCAGAAATGTGTGGCTCAGTATCAATACTTGGTTATTGTGTAGGGTCTCTCCAGCTGTTCTCCAGTGAGGCTATTTATAGGATTTTTAATTTCCCTCAGGGTTTTTTTTTATATGAATTCTGCAGACATGAATAATTGCTGTAAATTGTGTTTCTCTATTGAATGACAGAGTTTTCTTTTTCGTTTCCAGTGTGGGTGGCATTGTATTCAAGCACTTCAATGGGAAGTGGGTGAATTAAATCACTCACGTCCCAGCTAAGGAAGGTGGCTGTGGCTTGGAGTGTTGGGGACACGTCCTGACCCCTTTGGGGTGGGGTTAAAATCCAAATATTGAGAGATTCCTCTGCCCAGATGAAGGTACACAGAAGTGGAGTCAACAGTTCTGATTTTATTTAACAGCAAATGTGAGGCAGAAGAAWGAAATAGAAAAGAGAGAGATGAAGCAGAAAATATTTTTTGTCAACATTTGAGGGAGTCCTTACAAGGGGAAAGCAAAACCAAACCCAAAGGTGACGACACTGGTTCCTATCCATGAGGTTTTTTTGGTGTTTTCCTGCTGTTGGCTGCTCTTCCCAGTTTTATTTCATTCTCCTGTGTCTGTGCTTACCTTTCCTCAGTGCTGCAATCCCGATTTAAAATGAGTTCCCTCTCTGAATCCTCCCCACGAGCRATGAYGGCTGAAAACCCAAAAAACGAACTSCAGAACCCTCCTGGACCACRCAGAGAATTCCTCAGCAGGAAAATYGAGCTGTGGGAGTGAAGAGGGACCCAGGCTCTSTTCCAGAGAGGTGTGATGAACATTCCAGTGGATCCCAGGCACTCGTGTGGAAATGGAGCACTTGGAGGGGTAAAAMATTCCTGAGCTCAGCATGAATTATGCAGCTTAAACCACTTATTAACATCCAATTTACCAGGATGAGCCTGGCTTGGGAAGGGTGTTCTTGTGGCAGGAGCACAAGGCTTTGCAGAGGGCAGGGAGTTCAGTTAAACTGTAATTATTATTTCTCTGGAAATCAAATGTGTGTGCCTGCATTTAACTGCATGAGCTCACAAAGAAAAAAATGCAAAAACATCACAAAGAAAAAAATCCTCACAAAGAAAATAAAACCTCACAAAGAAAAAAATCCAAAGAAATCAACCATCAATTAAAAAAAAATTAAAAGTAAAATACCCTCTTTCAAAAGATGGGGCACTTCCTTCCTGCTGATGTTGCAGGAGGCCTGTCCTGAGATATTTTTTCCATTTTATTGAGATCTGGTTGTCAATAATGTTCACTTTACTGGCTGTAAACTTCCTTCCASGAGTTTATTACTGCATACAGTTGGCAAATTTATTTGGTGTTGCTTTTTTCCAAGCAGCCCATTATTGCTGAGTTGCTCCTTAGAGGGAAATAATAGGAAAAAAAAAAACAAATTAGGGGATTCTTTAAAAGTTTCTGTCTTCCCTGTGGAGGTGGGCAGAGATCTGGGGGAGGTTACACCTTGTTTTTGTGTTGGATTATCCTTCCATATGAGGTGTTGGAGCAGGGAATATCAGCAGAATGGACTTCTCCATTGGGTCAGCAATAGATGCTGAAAATTTCCTTGTGGAGGAACCAAAATGWCTTTATGGATTGGTACCTGGAGGCTTCCATGGGATCTGGGTGGGCAACAGAGCCAAAACTTCGGGTGTTTTATAACAAACAATAATTTCAGCTGGTTTATTGTAGTAATTTGAGCTTTTTTATATATTATATATAAGATTTATAATTATTAGCTGAGGAGATTTGGCTTGCAGCAAAAGCCACGAGTTCTCATCATCCCCTGTTTCATTTATTCATTTCTGACTGGTTTTGCCCTGCWTGTGACCCGTTCTGCTGTCACAGCYTCCCCTCCCCTCCCCAAATCYGCCTTTGGTGCATTTTTTCCCCCGGGCAGGGGAGGGTTTGATCCTGGAAACGCCGGGATTTTCATCCCCAACCACAAAACAAGGGAGCAGAACTGCCAAGCGAGCGTYGTGACCCGACAGCACAACTGTCCTAGATTCTTACATCTTGTTTGGAAATTTTCTGACAGCCTCATTGCCCAGGGGTACAACATAATCACTTCTCAGTTCACTGATACGCTGCCTCGCAGCATCTGTGCCAAATGTGTTCCTATCCCCACCGCTCCTAAGAACACCTCTTAATTCTTCAGATGCATGGGAGGGGAGGAAAAAAACCCTGCTCAAGCGTGGAAAGGCTGGAATTCTTTTAATTCTGAGTGTAAATATGTTTTGAAAAGGATTTTTTCCTCCCCCTCACCACCCAAATTCTTCATTGATGATGCTGTGGTTTTGTCTTTCATTAACATCAGCCTCGGATAACACCCTCAGAGCTGCTTCTGTGGGTGAAGCTGCCAAGAAAACTTGGGAATATCTGAACCACCGTTTGCAAAAATTACTGGGATTTCCTGGGAGTGAARTCAGGTGCTGGAAGGAGCATTTTGGGTGCTACAGGGGGGAAATCGGGCTCTGGGGTTGACGTGTTTGCTTTTTTGCTGGTCATTACAGAGAGGATCCTTCTTTTCCAAAGGCTTTTCCTGGGAAGAACATCTCCTTTAAAAGAACATTTCCTTTAGAACRTCTCCTTTAATATCCTTGTTTATTTAAGTGGCACAGCCAAGTGGAGGGAAAACAGCAGTGAGCTGAGAGAACGGGTAGAGCAGATGGAAAACGCTCCACATTTTGGAGAAAAAAAGGTGTGTCCTGTCACCTGCTGCGAGTGCTGAGTGCTGCTGCAGATGTGGCCACTTGTCTCCTGGAGCTGGCACAAATTCCAGCTGGCACCTTGCCCTGCTCCAAAAATGCAGAGAGGGGCTGAGGGTGATCCCTGCCCTGCTCGGGAGGAGATGGAGCCACCCCTGAGCTGAGAGCTGGAGATTGGCTCATCCTGCCCTGCCAGGCCAGAGGGGCCTTTGCTGCTCACCCAGTTCATCATCCCTGGACTGTTTGTAGGGGATTGAACCTCCTTCTCACCCAGCTCATCACCCCACGATCGTTGGTAGGGGATTGAACCTCCTTCTCACCCAGTTCATCACCCCACAATGGTTTGTAGGGGATTGAACTTTGTTCTCACCCAACTGATCACCCCAGGACGGTTTGTAGGGGATTGAACCTCCTTCTCACCCAGCTGATCAACCCACAGTGGTTTGTAGGGGGTTGAGCTCCTTCTCACCCAGCTGATCACCCCAGGATGGTTTGTAGGGGATTGAACCTCCTTCTCTCCCAGCTCATCACCCCACAATGGTTTGTAGGGGATTGAACCTTCTTCCCACCCAGCTCATCACCCTGGGATGGTTTGTAGAGGATTGAATCTCTTTCTCACCCAGTTCATCACCCCACTATGGTTTGTATAGGATTGAACCTCCTTCTCACCCAGCTCATCACCCCACAATGGTTTGTAGGGGATTGAACCTCCTTCTCACCCAGCTCATCACCCCACAATGGTTTGTAGGGGATTGAACCTCCTTCTCTCCCAGCTCATCACCCCACGATGTTTGTAGGGGATTGAGCTCCTTCTCACCCAGCTGATCACCCCACAATGGTTTGTAGGGGATTGAACCTCCTGGCAGCTGTTCTGCATCCCCCTGGGCTGGTGAGTGCAATCTCAGGAAAAGGTGGATTCACTTTTCCAGGTGCAGCTCCCTCTAGATTGCACAAAAACCTGCTCAGGGTGAGCAATTCCCCCCATTTGTGCCCACTCTGTGGGTTCTGAGTGTCCTGAGGAGCTTTCAGCTCCCCCGTGCCCCTCACTGACCTCGCAGTTATTATGAGTCCCAGGTTTGTGTCCCACTTTTTGCCTCCCAGCACAATTCCAGGGTTGCCAGGACTGACTTTTCCTTGGGTTGCTCCTTTTTCCCATTCCCAGCACACACAGTGCTGCTGCTGTGACATCCCAAGGGCTTGGGGAGCAGAAACAAATGGGTTTGTGCTSAGATTCTGTGGGGGGAAAATGGGAACTTGCTCGAGCCAAATTATCCCAATGGAAAATACTGGATATGTCTTTCCTTGGCCTTATCCATGGGAGAGCCTCGAGGTGCAATAAAACCCATAAAAATTTGTGCCCTTCAGATCCACCCAGCTCCTTCTCCCTATCCCTTACTATTCAGAATATTTATGTTCCCTTTCCTTGACTCCTTTAAAGTTTGATCCCTTTAAAGTTTGATCTCTCCCTCTAAAGTCACATCAGGCTTTTCCTMCATCCTTTTCTCCTCTCTCTCCTCAAAAACCTTTGCCTTTTCTTGTCTTATCCAGGCTCTTTTTCTGGCTTCTCCTTCAGCAGCCATTCAGGTTTTCTCAGATCATGCAGATCTTTGTTGCATCCGAGCAGGAATTCGGGCTTGGCTTTGACAGGTGTCTTTTCAGCTCAGCGCTGACATCTTTTCCTCGGCAGCCACTTCCTGCAGGATCTGTTTGAGAGGTTCCTGAGTGCATAAATTACGTTGGCACACACAAATCAGCGCAGCAGAAAATGTTAATTACCTCCACTCTTCCGCTGCTGAGCCTCCCCTTAACRGTTCCAGCAACTTTTGTCTGCTCTGCTCTTTTTTTCTTTTTTTCCCCTTTTACCTCCAGGTAAATTATCAGAGGTCTTTAACACTTGGTGATGCAGGGAGAGCTTGTTTTCTGTGCTGTGCTTTGTGCAGATTGTTTTTCTGAACCTGGCAAAAAAAAAAAAMSCAAAGAATTTAYAAATTAGAAACATTTCTGTCACGGCTTTGGCTTTGGTTTGGCCACGTGCTGGGAGCGGGGTAAGGAACTCGTGCTGCTCTGCCCACACTGGCTCTGACTGGAACAGCAAAAGGAATTGATCTATTTAGAGATGATGATTTAGACCTGAAAATCCYGGGGATGGTGACGGTGACACAGTTCCTGTGTGATGTGGGATCAAAAACGGGGCTTTGGAGCTGATTCCTCCTCCTGGCACGGGGGAGCCAACGTCAGCTTTGCTGTGATGGTGACGGGCACAGCTCTGGTGATGCAGAAATGCTCCAGAATCAGGAGATCCTGAGGGGCTCAGTGCCCACAAAT